>NC_087185.1:605000-615000 GCF_035594125.1 Scylla paramamosain
GAGAGAGGGATGTGAGAAAGAGTGAGAGGAAGGGGGCGAGAGAACACAAGGAGGGGGTGAGGTGTGGGCGGGAAGAACGTGGCTGGGCATGAATCAATAAGCCAGACGATCTTTGCGGCAGGCGAGGCTCTTAATGGAATGATAAGCATGAGATAAAAACTGAATAATTATTTGGGGGAGGCGAGAGAGAGAGAGAGAGAGAGAGAGAGAGAGAGAGAGAGAGAGAGAGAGAGAGAGAGAGAGAGAGAGAGAGAGAGAGAGAGAGAGTACTGGCTATATCCATCCTCTCACTCTCTCCAGCGTTCAGTCATCTGCCGTTTACCCGAGCGAGCCACCTCTGCCTCACCTTTACTTAACTATCACTCACTCCCTCCCCTCCCCCGCCTTGCGTCACATACACACTCACTCGCTGCTACAAAGAACTGGTTACAAGGAAAATTGAGCTAAGAAGACAAGGTTACAGAGGCATTGCTAACACCTTTCCGTTTGTTGCAATATAAACACGAAAGGTAAGACACAATCCCCTGTAGGAACACCTGGCAAGATTCAATTATCTTTACCTGTGTTGATTTAAGTTTTCACCCCAATTCTCGTTTTCTTTATCACTCCCTTCAGCCACTCCGTCAGTTTCGCTCCGCCCTGTGAGATATGACTAATTTTTTTTGCCTGGTTTGCTTCCCCTCGCCAAGTTAAAGTGAACGGATAAGCGTGGCTGGGATTTATGAGTGGTGAGGCGGGCAAGACCTAAGAATGTGTGGATATTTGCCTGATTTTTTGCTGTCTAATTCCTCTGTACTACAAGTTTTCTGTTAGGTCGTGTTAGGTCGCTCTACTCATAGTTATCATGAGTAGAGCGAGCGAGAGAGAGAGAGAGAGAGAGAGAGAGAGAGAGAGAGAGAGAGAGAGAGAGAGAGAGAGAGAGAGAGAGAGAGAGAGAGAGAGAGAGAGAGAGAGAGAGAGAAACATTGCTGGCAGTACCTAGACTTGTTAATTTAATTGCAAATCAACTCAGGTGGGACCAAAATAATATTGGCTGGTGATTAAAGTTTTCCTGCTAATTAAAAGAAGTCAGTTAGTTTGGCGCTACAGGTGAAAGGTGAAATTTGATTAGAAATTAACTCGGTACCGCTGACACACACACACACACACACACACACACACACACACACACACACACACACACACACACACACATAAAAAAAAAAGAACAAGAATACGAGAGATTTTCTTTTCAGTTACATACGTAAGGTGTTAAATACATAATGGAATATAAAGATCTCACTAGAGTCTCAACACATTATAAAGTTCATGAAAAAATCAGTAAGCGAAGGTGGAGGTGCAGGTACATAAGGTGTTAAATACATAATGAACCATTAGAGTCTCAGCGGAGTCTTAACGCATTATGAAGATCGTGAAGAATATGAGGTGTTAGGAGCAGAGCTTTACTTGCTTTATAATGACTGTTGTGACTCCGCCTGATAAACACGAGCAGCGTAAAAATGATTGAGGCACATAATGGAGTCAGCATTAGTCGACAGGATATTAAACACCCACACCTGACACCTGTAATTGCCTAGTGTGTGTGGCGACTACACCGCCAACACCTGCATCAATACACATGAAGGAGGAGAGAGAGAGAAAAAAAATTGTATATATAATGAAACGCAACAGCTGTACATTCAGTTAACAAGACAGGCCTAAGAGATACGATTAGAAATTACAATGAAAACAAGCGAACATAAAAAACAAAAACTAGCATTATAAAAACGAACTTTGTACTCGTAAATAACACCATAACAATTAGAAAAATGTCCATTAAAGGAATGAAATGTGTGAGCTATAGTAATTGCAACCTGTCCAATAACTCTGTACACGCAAGACCCTGGAAAGTTAGCGCCAGTTCACTAAGCCTTGGCAAGGAGGCGGCAAGACTAGTGGCGGTATAGGTGTGAAGACAGTGGTGATCCATGAGGCTAGGAATGTGGGTGTGTGTGTGTCTAGCAAGGTAAGAAGTCCGCAGTGGTGGGCCAGGTGACACCATTACACCACTGCCAGGCACCCACTCATTGCTTATCATGTTTTATGGGACTACAGTGTTTGCTTAGTAATTACAGTCATAGGTGTGGTGATAACAGGTGAGAAGCCTCAGGTAGAGGTGTGAGGCACGGTGACATAATAACTTTGCAGTCATAATTCTCACTACTTGTCAGGATGAAGTGTTTATGGGTGTGTAAAGAGAGGTACTAATTACAGTTCGTTGATATGTTAATGACAGGTAAGAATTTTCAGGTAGAGGTGTGAGGCAGGGTGACATAATTGCTTTGCACACATAACTGCCACTACTTGTCAGGAAGAAGTGTTTATAGCCAGTGGTAAAGAGAATACTAGTAATAATTGTTAATATGTTAATGACAAGTGGGAATTCGCAGGTAGAGGCGTTACATCAGGTGACAATTACCATAAACTTAGCACTTGTCAAGGGAAGAGTTTAGTGAAGATACAACAGCAAGAAGTGATAATAATTGTTGATATGTCAGAGCAGGTTACAAAATTCCAATAAACTTACTATTTGACAAGAGAAAAGTTTAATGGTTACAAAAGCAATGCGTGGCGGTAATAATGATTCTTGGTATGTTAATGGCAGGTGAGAAATCCAGGTAGAGATGTTAGACCAGGTGACAATTACCATAAAATTAGTACTTGCCAAGGGAAATGTTTAGTGAAGTTACAACAGCAATAAATGATAATAATAATAATTGTTAGTATGTTAATAACCGGTAAGGAATCCTAGGTGAAGATGTTAGGCCAGTTGACAATTACCATAAACTCAATAGTTGTCGACCAAAAAAGTAAAGTGAAGTTACTTGTACAATAGCAAGGCGTGGCGGTAATAACAATCCTTTATATGCTAATGACAGGTGAGCAATCCCAGGTAGAGATGTTAGACCAGGTGACAAAATTACCATAAACTTGTCAGAGGGATAGTTTAGTGAAGCTACAAGAGCGAGGCGTGGCGGTAATAACAGTCATGATCGTGTTAATAACTTCACATTAGCAGTTGACACCTAGCAAATGAAGGTGATTGGGGCTAGCACAGGCAACCAGCACAGGTAGGCACGCACACACACGCACACACATGCGCACACACACAACACTTACAGAATGACCAGGAAGAAAGGCAAACCAGTGCTGATAATCTTGTACTTAGCCTCAAAATTATGGGTGCTAATAAAGTGCGTGTGTTTGTGTGTGTGTTTTTGTGGCGAGTCGCGAGGCAGGAGACGCAAATACAAACAGGAGAGATGCACGACTCTCGATCAGACAAAGGAATTTACATCCAAGGCTTCCCTTAACTTGTGGATCAGCAACTTGTGGTGTTGTAAACCTGAGAGATGACGAAGAATGCAAATTTAGGAGCGTCCAGAGAGAGAGAGAGAGAGAGAGAGAGAGAGAGAGAGAGAGAGAGAGAGAGAGAGAGAGAGAGAGAGAGAGAGAGAGAGAGAGAGAGAGAGAGAGAGAGAGAGAGAGAGAGAGAGAGAAAGAGAGAATAACTAGGGAATCACTGGAGCCTGAAAGTACACACACAAGCACACACACACACACACACACACACACACACACACACACACACACACACACACACACACACACACACACACACACACACACAGTAATCGCGTCACAAAAAGCCCAAACCATTTCTTTTCCCGCACATACACGACCAGAACACGAGATAAAACTGCAGAATCACAAAACCTCTCGAACAGAAGTGTACATGATCTCAGGTTTTCTCTCGATGTTAGGCAATGCAGGTCAGCGAATCTGGAGGAGGAGGAGGAGGAGGAGGAGGTGGAGGAGGAGGAGGATAAAGAAAGAGAATCATTTTGTATTGTTTCAAAGGAAGATATTACTTGTGTTAAGGTAGCAAAGAAATACGTATGTTGACCAAGCAGCCACAAACCTTCACTGCATTACCTGCTGTCCATAGTCATAGCCAGTCAGGGCGGAGCATGATGAACCGTAACAGAACTGTAACCATTCACAGTGTAGTCATTATTCAGAAAACAACACTTGCCCTGGAAACAGACACACAGACACACACACACACACACACACACACACACACACACACACACACACACACACACACACACACACACGGATAGATAGACAGACAGATACATATATAGATAAGTAGAAAGAGAAATAAATGTATAGATTCACTGACCATAAAGCTGCCAATGTCATTTAACAACAGAAAAATAAAATAGAAAAGTGTAAAAAAAAAAAAAAACATACATACACATACATACACACACAGCCGGTTAATTACAACGTTAAAGGAGAACAGTGAACCATTCTTTTTCCCCCGCTAGTTATTTACAGCCCGAGCCCCGCGCCAGCACACCGCCTGCATCTGTAAGCCACCGCTGCATGTGACACTCGTGCATCTCAAGCCAGGTGTTGGCGGGCCGGGCACGTCGCCTCACTGGCCTCGCTTATTGATACGCGGTTGCCAGACAGATGAGGAGCGGATGTAGATGAGGGAATATATGAGGTGGGTAAATAAACAAATAAATAACTGGAAGGAAAGTAAGCACATGAGCATAGCTGTGCAAATGTGTGTATAAGTAGATAAATAAATAAAAAAAAGGTAAATAAATGGAAAAGCTGATGGAAATAATAACGTTTCAATTGCCAAAAAAGGATCACATTGCAAAAATAAATAAATGAAGAAAAGAAGAAAGAAGAAAGAAGGAAAGAAAGAAAGAAAGAAAAAAACAAGACAGAAAATGAACAAAAAACACAAGTACCGGTGCCACAGTTACACACAGGTAAGATAAACAAGTACAAGTCAATCAGCAACACAGAACACAGGTAGTTGCCCTCTTTCCCTGCTCACCTGGCGGGGTATTCACCTGCCCTACCTGTCCACACATCAGCTACCACGCTCCCAGAACCCCCACACACTCCCCAGGTTCCCCAGTTACCGCCCCCAGGTGTACCGGGCTAGTGTTACCTTATGGACTAATTTACCGGTGCACTGGGGATCAGGTGTCGGTGCAGCGAGCGGGAGTCGAACCCTGACTAGATGGGACCAGTAGATCGATATCGAGAGACACTAACCATTTCGCCACGGTGACACTTTAGAAGGGGGGAGAAAAAGACAAAAGAAAAAAATGTAGGTTGGGAATTATCTAGGTGTGTGTGTGTGTGTGTGTGTGTGTGTGTGTGTGTGTGTGTGTGTGTGTGTGTGTGTGTGTGTGTGTGTGTGTTGATCCATTTAATTAAGACAGGTGTGGAAAAGACAGGTACATGAACCTTGCAATCAAGCAGGCCAGGTGTGTGGAGCGTGGTTGGATGGGGACAGGTGTGGGTGGCCCCATAGTGTCCATAAGAGACAGGTGTGAAGAGGCCAGGTGTGTACAGATCGTCAGCCTGATACAGTACTCCTGACCTTTAGGAAAATGGATTGTTATGAAAGAGTTACAAAATTGTGTGCTAGTTTCCTGCCACTGCTCAGGAAACTGTTACGATAAACATTCAGGAATAAGAATACCATTTGTGATATAAAAGAAAGGTAGGAAATAGGAGGTGACCTTTCAAAGGGGAGAAAACTCTTTAAAAAAATTATAAGTTCTATTTCGAAACGAGCAGCTTTGAACTCTTTCTGCTTGTACAAAAATCGAAAAAAGCTTAAATTCTAAAGGAAAGTATATTCACAAGAAAATTTACGACAAGTTCTAATCAAAATAGAACCATTTTTTATTCCATTTCTTGCTTGTAAAAAAAAAAAAAAAGAATTCTAAAGAGAAGTTTTCCCTCCAAAAACATTAACAAGTACAAATTCAAAACAAGTAATTTTTCACTCCCTCCTCCTGCTTGCGACACGGGAAGGGAAGCGAACACTGCCAGTTTTACACACACACACACACACACACACACACACACACACACACACACACACACACACACACACACACACACATACACACACACAGACGGACTGAGGTGAAGGTAATGGATGAAAGTCAAAACCAGGTGAACCTAAACAATTAAGATGAAAAATAAGGCAGGTAAAAATCCAAACAGGCTGTGGGAAAGGTCGCCAAGATAGGCCTCCGTCACGCCTCACAGATAGGCCCTGGTGATAGGCGTAGAGAGGCGGGACAGGCCTGGGAGGGGACTGGGAGGGGGACGGGGGCGGGAGCCCGAACGGGTAAGAGGGAATAGATGGAGCAAGAGGAGGAGAAGAAAAAGGAGGAGGATGTAAGAGAAGGAAAGGGAAGGAAAATACTGACGAGGAGGAGAGGAAGATGAAAGGATAAAAGGAGGAGGAGGAGGAGGAGGAGGAGGAGGAGGAGGAGGAGGAGGAGGAGGAGGAGGAGGAGGAGGAGGTCTTAATTATGAGTCGCACGTAATTTGTTCTGTTTATGTCTATTCGTGCTTGTTTTATTCATGCCCTTTTTAGCATGCAACACACACACACACACACACACACACACACACACACACACACACACACACACACACACACACACACACACACACACACTGTTTACCAAGTCAACCTCATCTCTACCACAGCGGGGGAAAGAAACAGGAACGCCGCACGTTTTCTCCTGACGCAGCAGCGAGGCAGCGTCCCCTTCACTCCAGGAATGCGACGAGGAAGTTCCATTAACGTTAACTGGGGTCGCGTAATTGGGAGGAGACGACGCCGGGCATATCGTGAAGGGTCTGCCGCTCACTGTGGCAGGCCGGGAACGCGGAATACGCCGGCGGAAGGTGAGCGGCAGGAGAGGCAACACGGCACTGGTAAAAAAGAGGTAAGGGCGGTAAGGGAGGTCATGGCTGGTGAGAGACGAGAGAGAGAGAGAGAAGAGGGAGAGGAGTAGCGTCAGGTAAAAGGGAGTGGAAAGTATTGTTTGGAGAAGCAAACCTGAGACTCGGGTGAAGTGTAATGCAGGGAGGGGAAAAAAGCGTCGAGGAACGGAAAAATGCTCAACCAAAGCGAAAGACGAGGAATGTAAAGAGAAAAATAGCAAAGAGAGACACTGAAGGAGAAATCCTGGACGGGGGAAAGGGAAGGCAAGAGAGAGAGAGGCAGGGAATAAACAAGGGAATGGAGGGAAAGGAGCAAAATTATTCTAGGAAGGAGGAAGGAGGAAGTAGGACGCAAAGGGTGCAACACAAACACTCGTTCTCTGTACAGCCGAAGAAAGTTAACACAGGTAGAAAAACACAGGTAACGCAGGTAAAGATAACAAGTAAAATAACACAGATACAGCGGCACAGGCAACACAGGTAAGGTAACACAGGTAATAGAGGTAAAGATAACACAGACAAGGTAACAACAATACAGGTGAAGCAGCAGGCAAGTAAAGGTAACAAGTGCATACAAACAGACTTCTGACTTCACCCTTACTGCCCTTCGCTCACCTCAACCCCCTCCACCCCCTACCTCCTTCCTAACCCTCCCTCCACCTCAGGCCTTCTACACCCCCGACTCTCTCTCCCCTCCCCACCAAACGCTGCCCACTGACCTGTGTTGTCTGACATTGAGGGGAAAAAATAGTAACAGTGCTAGTGTAATTTTTTTTTTCTGGTGCTTGGAAACTTGTACTTGTTTTGCTGTTACGGTGAGTGAAAAGAAAATGGTTTGAGTTGCAGTAGTAGTAGTAGTAGTAGTAGTAGTAGTAGTAGTAGTAGTTGCTGTAGTTGTAGTTGTTGTTGTTGTTGATGTTTTGTGTGTGTGTGTGTGTGTGTGTGTGTGTGTGTGTGTGTGTGTGTGTGTGTGTGTGTGTGTGTGTGTGTGTGTGTGTGTGTGTGTACAAGCTTCAGTGATTCTTTCATTTGTTTTTACGTCATTTTTTACGCGTCCTGCCTCTTGTTTATCGCTGTGTCCATCTACAAACACACACACACACACACACATGCATGCCTGTCTGCTTGCTCGCTTCTCTCTCTCCCTCTCCCTCTCCTCTCCCTCTCCCTCTCCCTCTCTTTGTACATATCCCTTTCCTACTCCACCCTTTCATAAACCCACGTTTCTCCTCCCTCCTCACTTAAGCCAGATCAAAATGTTACTACAATCTCACAATTAGATCTCGTATCCAAATGAAAACACGCACGAAAACCCGAGTAATCATCTATGTGGCCTTTAAAAATAGAACTGGTGATGGAACAAAGCTTTAAAGAACACAGGCCTTACGTCAAAGCAAAGTGTTACTGCCACACTCTCACACTTGTATACAAAGCGTGCATGCCTCCCTCCCTCCCTCCTCTTCTTCCTTCCCTCCCTGCCCTCAGCGTGCCCAATGGATAATAGGGACTGGCAGGGGCGTGACCGATAAGATGCGACAGGTGGCGGGAAAGCTTTCACTATTATTGGTATATTTGAGGCGTATAAAAAAATCAGATTGGTGTCAAGGGGAATCTGATGTCATGCTCCTTCGCCCTGTGTTTCCTGGCCACTCTTGTGCTATACTGGGATGGAACACAAGGCAACATAAAGGGAAGAATAGGAATAGGAAACATTAAAAGAATTAGGTCTGTATTTTTTAAGCCATTGGTCTCTCATAAGGTCTGTTTTCAGGTACTCTTCTGCTGTACTGTGAAGGAACACGAGCAAACACAAAAGAAAAGACAGACGTTAAAAGACCCATGGGAAAAGCTGAGCCTGTATTATAAAGCCATTGGTCTCATTCAGTCTGTTCTCAAAGGCCATAAAGATGATAGCCAAGAATCTCATGGGTGTCTTCTCCAGTAGTGATGCGGTACACTTGTTAAACCACCAATGCAATCATGAAAACACAAAACACCCTTGACAGTCTCAATAATGCCTGGTAAAAGGAGATAAAGCGCCCATACAAATTTATATATATATATATATATATATATATATATATATACTTATGTAGCAGGTCCCTCTGTAGAATCAAGCAAGATACAACCAGGAGGGGAAGAGTAGCAGTGGTAGATCTGTGAGTGGTGAAGCAACAAGGAAAGCAAGAGTAGGATTAGTAATGCATAGATTAGTAATATCCATGAAGGGAGATAAATCAATAAGATGGAAATATTATATGAACCTGACCCCGAGATCTTTGCTGATTGAGAATGTACGAGGATGGATGAACACACACACACACACACACACACACACACACACACACACACACACACACACACACACACACACACACACACACACACACACACACACACACACACACACACACACACACACACAGAGAGATAGATAGATAGATAGATAAATAGTTTATTGACACACACACACACACACACACACACACACACACACACACACTTCAATTACATAAGCAAACAGCAAATGACGTCAATTGTCTCACCAGAATGTGAAGCAAAAGGTCATTGTAATTAACTGACATTTATTATTATTGTTGTTGTTGTTGTTGTTGTTATTGTTGTTGTTATTGTTATTATTCATCGTTTAAACAAACAAAAAGCAAACAAACTTACATCACACAAGTTGATAATAACTACCACCACCACCATTACCTCATCACATTCATTCATTGCTGAGTACACTGTTCACCACCGCCACCACTACCACCACCACCACCACCACCAATCCCTCACTCAGCCAATGCCTCCTCTGCCTCAAAGGAGCGAATATCTGCTGCCGCCATCTTGAGTTTTTGCCTCGCCTGGTTTCACCATATGCCTTCACTCCTCGTGTTCTCTCTCTCTCTCTCTCTCTCTCTCTCTCTCTCTCTCTCTCTCTCTCTCTCTCTCTCTCTCTCTCTCTCTCTCTCTACCTTGCCTCCCTCCTCCCCCATTCTCCTCCCTCCCTTCTCTCTTATTCTTGTTTTCATTTTTCCCTCCCTTTCCCGCTTCTTATGTGTTTATTTTCACTTATTTTTTTAACTCCTTCTACGTCTTCTTTTATGTCTTCTTCCTCATTCTCTCTCTCTCTCTCTCTCTCTCTCTCTCTCTCTCTCTTTTCCTTTCCTGA
>NC_087185.1:620000-650000 GCF_035594125.1 Scylla paramamosain
ATTTCTTGCTACCTTCCACCCGCTCTCTCTCTCTCTCTCTCTCTCTCTCTCTCTCTCTCTCTCTCTCTCTCTCACCTAACCTCCCATCGCTCCTCAGAGAGCCACGTTCATCTAATCACCTAATTACACGCCTCTCTCGCATCCAGGTCCCGGCAGACACTTTACGGGGCCTCTATTAAGCATCGCGGTCATTAACTACCGCGTAGAGGAAAGCCCACCTCGCTGCTTCCTTCCTTAACCTCACACCGCGGGATCCTCTCTGTCTCACCGCTACTTACTTGACTCTGCTAATGACGCGCTATTCTGAGTAACATTAGACAGTACAGGCAAAACAAAGCAGAGGACACCAGATTTGAGCTAAGTTATTGATTCTCCTTGTTGTTCAGTTACCTGTGTTATTTTCTTTGGTAATGAGGCAATTACACAGTGTAGAGGCAAAATAAGACAGACAGTGAAGGATCTGAATAAAATATTGACTCTCTTTGCTGTCTGTTACTCGTATGTTCCCTTCTTTGGTGAAAAACGCGGTATTCTGAGCAACATTAGACAGTGTAGCGGCAGAAGACACTGAATATTTGAACTGCTACATTATTCTCTCCCCTTGCCGTTAATAACCCGCATGTTTCTGTTTTTCTCTGTCTCCTTCTGTTAATAATATCGTTTACATTCTCTTTCACTGCCTCCTTATCCTTATTTGTCTATCAGTCTGTAATGTCCATGTTATTCTCTATCTCTGCCTGTCTATTTGTCTGGAACACCCTCATTCTTGGTGTGCTTGTCTGTATATAATGATTTTCACTCACATCTCAACACACACACACACACACACACACACACACACACACACACACACACACACAAGGAACACCACATATAACTCCCCCAGCTTACCAATTTGCTAAGCACACTCTCGACAACAGCATCTCTTTAAGCCAGACCGCCGCGACCACCCGCCTCAACCTGTCATTGCTTCTCGGTCCTTTAAATGCCTTCAGACTCCAACTCTTTACTGTCAGACAGCCCGGGCAGCTCAGTTCACTGCCTTAGGGACTCTAACCTTGTCTGTCTCAGTTGATTTCAGTTTAATACCTCAGTCTATCTCAGTCTCACTCAGTTTATCTTTACCTCAGTCTTCTTCAGTCTATCTCACTCTAACCAAATCTACCTCACTTTATCATAGACTTTCTTAGTCTACCTCAGTCTATCTCATTATCTCACTCTCCCTCAGTCTACCTCCGCTTCTCTCAGCTTGACCTGCAGTTATTCAGTTCGCGTCTAACTAATGCCTGCAAATTCTAAGCTTCCCCACCAAGCCCCGCCACTCGACAGGTTTGGCCGAGCAAGACGGAGAGCCTGGAAGCCCCTGTGGCCCGCGGGTGTCGAACTGGTTGGCTAAATAAATGTATGTGTTTTGTAGGACACAGTTTGGGGGTTGGCGAGTTACGGGCCCCGGTTATGAATGTTCGCTTGCTAATTGTGCGGGCGAGAAATGCACACTGCTATTTGTATTATCACTTTATGGGGCTTTATCTTGCTCCTATCATTATTATTCTTATTGATAAAGATGCGGTGAACGTAGCAGTATTAGAGATAATTTTAATATTAGCAGCAGTGTTAGTATTAGTAAGGATCACTAGAGAATAATAAAAACAGCAGCAGCAGAGGTAACAGCAGCAGCAGCAGTACCACCAACTTAGCTAATGGAAGTGTTTGCATTTAAATGTTTTATGAGCCTCTTAGAAAGTCAATAATCGCCGGTGTTCTCCTCATTGGTATCTTAACGCGGCGAGGCTTCCTTTGGCGCCTTATATAAGGAAATAATTATCATCATCATTGTTCGCATTTAATAAATCTGAAACTTTCTAGGCGTAAAAAAAGCAGCACAGATACACATAACACAGACACAGCTTTCCCCGCAGCAAAAAAGGCACTGCCAGAGAGAGAGAGAGAGAGAGAGAGAGAGAGAGAGAGAGAGAGAGAGAGAGAGAGAGAGAGAGAGAGAGAAATTACATACAGACATTTGCCACACATTAACAAACCAAAGCACGCCGAAACAAAAGTAAATATTTACATAACACAAATTGAGAGAGAGAATATAAATCTTACTTCCAAGCGTAACATTGATTAAAAACATCTCTCCTACGTGACTCTCTGCTATTCCTCCCCATCTGTCTTCCCCACACGGTCCCCGCAGAGCCTGAGTATAGCATTAACCTCATTCTCACTCACCCCCTCACTGATTCATCCCTCAATCAGGTGAGCGCAGGTGAGAGGAAAGACAGGTGCTCACTTACTGCTTCATCTGACGACCAAGAATATTGTGAGTCGTCAATGTTTGCGTAGTGAGTGACGCAATATTAAGGCTTGTCGGGTTTATTATAAGGGTTGTTTTGGTCGTTTCTCTATGGGTGTTTACAAGGTTTTTCGCTCTTAAGGGTGACGTGAATAGGGTGTTTTTGTTTCTTTTCTTTTCTTTCTTTTCTTTCTTTCTTTCTTGTGGTAAGTTGTGACGGAAAAGGGTTTTACAATTGTGATCTTGTCTTTCTCTTTCTTTTATTGCAGAGAGAGAGAGAGAGAGAGAGAGAGAGAGAGAGAGAGAGAGAGAGAGAGAGAGAGAGCTTACTATCTTGATTTGAACATTCATACCCCCTCGGGATAGACTCTCTCTCTCTCTCTCTCTCTCTCTCTCTCTCTCTCTCTCTCTCTCTCTCTCTCTCTTACATGCACCGTCACGCTTGGCTAGTTTCCTCCTCCTTCTTCTCCCGCTCCTCCTCCTCGTCTCCTCCTCCTCCTTCTCCTCCTTCTCTCCTCTTCCTCGTTCCCCGTTGGCACCAGAGATGAGTTTCCTCCTTGACCACATCTCTCTCTCTCTCTCTCTCTCTCTCTCTCTCTCTCTCTCTCTCTCTCTCTCTCTCTCTCTCTCTCTCTCTCTCTCTCTCTCTCTCTCTAACACTACCTACTTATTAGCGTCACTCTATGGCATCAATCTTATTAACCCTGTTGAACTCTCTCTCTCTCTCTCTCTCTCTCTCTCTCTCTCTCTCTCTCTCTCTCTCTCTCTCTCTCTCTCTCTCTCTCTCTCTCTCTCTCTCTCTCTCTCTCTCTCTCTCTCTCTCTCTCTCTCTCTCTCTCTCTCTCTCTCTCTCTCTCTCTCTCTCTCGGTCTGTCTTCCTAATATATAGTTTGCATAATAGTTTAATAACCTTACTGTTCTCTCTTCTTCATTTTTTTCTCTCTTTATCTCCTCCTCCCTCCTCCTCCTCCTCCTCCACCACCACCACCACCACCTCCTTCTTCTCCTCCTCCTTCTCCTCCTCCTCCTCCTCCTTGACCCAACAGCCTCGTCCTCCAGGAAGCCTGAAAGTTGAGGTCAGACTCACTGAAGCGACTCCGAGGACGAGGGAAAGGGAATTTATGAGTTGTTGTTGTTTTTGTTGTTGTTGTTGTGGTGGTGGTGGTAAGAATAGCAGTAGCAGTAGTAGTAAATTCTGTTGTTATTTCGTTGGTGGTGGTGATGGTGATGATAGTGGTGGTGATGGTGGTAGCAATAGCAATACTGGTAGTGGTAATAAGAGCATTAGTAATGAAAGAGGACAGATTGTAAGAAAGCCACACTAATATCTAAACCTAACCCATCTAAGCCACCTAACCCAACTAAGCCAACTAACTTAACCAAATTAAACCAACTAACACACCTAACCTAACTAATCTCCTTAACCTAACCAGACTTACCTAACTCAGCTAACCCACTTAACAAAACTTACCTTATCAAACTTACTTAAATAACCTAACCTAACCTAACCTAACCTAACCAAACCTAACCTAACCTAACCTAACCAGACTTACCTAACTCAGCTAACCCACTTAACAAAACTTACCTTATCAAACTTACTTAAATAACCTAACCTAACCTAACCTAACCTAACCAAACCTAACCTAACCCGGTACACCGCAAGCACACCCTCCCTTTCCTTCCCCCACCTGAGTCTCGGAAGTGAAGGCACACCACAGATTCTCTCCGTCTATTTACATGCTGTTAATAGGATGCACTCTGACCTGAGGATGGCCAGCGTGATCCCCTAGCCAGCCACGAAGCCAGCCAGCCTTCTGCAGTGAAAGTCTGTATTGGTGAGCACTGACGGAGGCGGTGGTGGTGGTTGAGGGGATGGAAGAAGAATGAGGTGAAGAATATGAAGAAGATAAAGAAGAAAAGTAAGAGAGAATAATAACACGAACAGAACGAGAAAAAAGAACAAGAAGAACAGAAGACGAGGAAGAAGACACAAGAAGAGGAGGAACAAGTGAGGTAGGAAGGAGGTTACCCGCTTTACGAGCTGCACCGTTCTACAAGAGCAGCAGGAGGAGGAGGAGGAGGAGGAGGAGGAGGAGGAGGAGGAGGAGGAGGAGGAGAGGAAAGAACATGTCAATTAAGGAGGAAAAAATTGTTGCAAGGTCCGTAGTAGATTAAGGTCAGTAGTAGTAGTAGTAGTAATAGTAGTAGTAGTAGTAGTAGTAGTAGTAGTAGTAGTAGTAATAGTAGTAGTAGTAGTAGTAGTAGTAATAGTAGTAGTAGTAGTAGACAAGTGAAGTAAAAAAAGGAACATCGAACAATCAATTTTACATATTTCACTGCATCTATTAAGAAAAAATAAATAAAAAAAATGTAGAACAAATAAACACGAATAATAATAAATCTAAAAAGATAAATTTAAACGAAACATCCTCGCTTTCCAAAACTGCCCTTGAAATCACCACCACCACCACCACCACCATCATCACCACTACCACCACCATCACCACGACCTGCCGCGGGCCAGACCTTCGCTCGTCTCCGGTGTGAGGCGCAGCGACGCATGAATCACGATACACAGATGAAGCAACGATAGGGATTAGGCAAGATTATGAATGGCGATGAGAAGGCTGATGATTGGCTGAGAGAGAGAGAGAGAGAGAGAGAGAGAGAGAGAGAGAGAGAGAGAGAGAGAGAGAGAGAGAGAGAGAGAGGGGGGGTAGATAGAGAGATAAAGGCAAAAAAGAAAGAAATGACCATTCTCGCTCACTGAAGTTTTTTTTCCTCTCTCTCTCTCTCTCTCTCTCTCTCTCTCTCTCTCTCTCTCTCTCTCTCTCTCTCTCTCTCTCTCTCTCTCTCTCTCTCTCTCTCTTTTCTAGTGTAGGATTTTAATTATCAACTAAACATACCTGCCAACATTCATTCCCCGCACAACCTCCATACATACATGTGTACGGAAATATACGTACATATGTTAGTAAAGTTACCTACACGTACGTACACTGATATGCAACACACACACACACACACACACACACACACACACACACACACACACACACAGATCCGGTCTTGAGGTTGAAAATTGCAACACACAAACACACACACACACACACACACACACACACACACACACACACACACACACACTAGAAAATCAGGAAAGAAGGAACGATAGTTGTACCATAAAATAAAACGGGCGAGAAATATTAGACTGAAAATACTGTGAAAAAAAAATCTAGATCTGAACACGAGGAATGAAAAAAAAAAGTGCAAAGCTGGAAAAGTTACAAGAAAGTTATTTTAAGAAATGAGACACAGAAAATGAAAAAAAGTGGAATAGTGGTTAAAACAAGGAGGAAAAGGAAGAGAGAGAGAGAGAGAGAGAGAGAGAGAGAGAGAGAGAGAGAGAGAGAGAGAGAGAGAGAGAGAGAGAGAGAGAGAGAGAGAGAGAGAAGTGGAAAGTTACGACCTAACACGTCACTACATCGTCGCTTTCCTTCGCACCTCACAATAAATCTCGTAACAAACTGAAGACAAACAAACACACGGAGCCACGCAACACAAACAACACAGCAAGACAGCAGCATCAGTCACCGGTCAGTAATGCATCAACTGGCCGACACTTGAGAAGGCGGGAGCTGAGATAAAAAGAATCTGGTTTGGGGAATAATTCATCCCTTTAACCTGTCATACTTATTATTTCAGTAATCCATACAAGCCAGTAACAAATCGAGAGGGGGTTATAATATCCATGGGGTAAGCAACACGCCTTTAGGTCCTGCAGTTCAGTGAAGGGCGCAGGTGAGGTGTTAGTGGAGCAGGTGCGGCGTCCCGCTGACCCGGGCAGGAGTCACCAGTCAGGTATGTGGCTCTTGGCGCGGCGCACAACCTTGGGCGCGGCGCTGCAAAGGCCGCGGCGGGATGGTGGCGGGGTATGATCGCGACCTCGTGGTGCGCAGCGTGGGCGGCTCAGGTGCCCCGCGAAGGTGTTACGCGACTAATTAACAACCTTTTCACTGCGATACGCAACAACGTGCAGCGTTAAGAGGACTACATCTACCCTTTCCAAACACCTTCAGGGGAGAAAAGGGGTTTACAAGGATAGTTATGGACTGCTGGCCAGTACCGCGTCTAGAGGCGGGTGTACAGTGATAAGATGTGTCTCAGATTGGTTTGTGATAAGGGAATGTTGTGACAAAGAGCAGTGAAAGGGTTAATTAATCACCTACCGTACACCTGTCTCACCTGCCCGTCAGTACATACATTATAAAGACACCCGACAACATTCAAAGCAAAGGAAAGAATGCATTCGTATATGGAACACATAAAACAATTAATTAGCTATCTTATACACCTGTCTCACCTGCGCCACTACAATGCACAGCTAACTAGTAACACTGAAAGCAAAACATAGAGAACACTCGTAAAGGGAACGCAGGAAACTGGATACACTCGTATGCAAATCAGGACACGGAGGCAACACCACCGCGCTAAAAACAAGACAACGCGACACATTCTTCCCGCCGCAGTGACCTCCCCGGCCAGTGAGGTCACCCGCACCCTGACCTAGCCCCGCCGGAGTCCGGGGGTCGAACCGGGACTCGTGGTGGCTTTGGGGAAAGGGAAGGAGACTGCACCACCGCCTCGCCCTTGGCCTTGGCGGGGCGTCCTCCTGGGTCGTAACTTACATCCACGTCAATTCTCCGCAGGGTCTTCCCGGGAGGCAGGAGGGAGAGAGGGAGGGAGGGAGGGAGGGAGAGAGGGAAAGGGAAGGAAAGGACAGACTGGGAGAGAGGAATGGAAAGACGGCAAAGATCTAACGGAAGGGAGGAATGAAGGAAGAAGGAAGATATGGGAAGTATGAAGGAAAGGAATGAATGAACGAAGAAGGTATGGGGGGTATGAAGGAAGAATGGAGGAAATTAATCAATGAAGGAAGAGAGCGGAAGAAAGGATGAGAGAGATTTGAAAGAAAAGAATGGAATAAAATGAAAAAAAACGAAGGGAGTGGGATGTGAAAGAAGTGAAGGAAATAATAAGGATAAAAATGACAAAGAATTGAAAGTTAAGTGAACAGTGAAGTGCATGAATGGAGAGAAAGAAGATAATCAACAGAAGAAGAAAAAAACTGTGAAAGGAGAAACGGAGAGAGAGGAGAGAGGAGAGAGGAGAGAGGAGAGACAGTCATACCATGAAGAACAGTGACAGAAAAGCACTGACCGGCTATCTGAGAGGTGGAGGGGCTGAAGGGAGTGTGAGGGAGGCTTGGAAACTGAGAGGGAGGGGAGGGTGTGAAGGTGGTGGTCAGGGGTCACTGCGCACCAGGCTAAGTGGGTGACCTCAACTTAAATATACGCAAAGGTAGATGATACGCCACGTGTGTGTGTGTGTGTGTGTGTGTGTGTGTGTGTGTGTGTGTGTGTGTGTGTGTGTGTGTGTGTGTGTGTGTGTGTGTGTGTGTGTGTGTGTGTGTGTGTGTGTGTGTGTGTGTGTGTGTGTGTGTGTGTGTGTGCCAGGGGTGTTTGCTTTCACATCATCTACATCGCCACTAACTCCTGCACCGACATACATAAAGAAGCACATTTCCTGCACACACTGTTCATTTAGTGTCTGTTCTTTCTACTTTCTCGCTAATACTTATTTATGTAATGTTAATTTTCGTCTAAAAGGTTCCATGAAAGCTGAATGTTTAATAATTTTCCGCTGAATTATCTTTTTATGTGTAGCCACTTTCTTCAATGGTATTAGACAATAGTTTTTGCCTATTTGCTAAAATCCTCAGAATCCTCAAGAGAAAAAAATAATAATTTAACACTCCAAAATAGGAAAGGATTGTATATTTAATAATCACACACACACACACACACACACACACACACTGCTGCCCTTTCAACAAGAGATAGCTCAAAGCCGTCAGCTGAGGCGGCCTGGCTGCCTGCCTCCCCCACTCTGCTGACCCGCCATTGCCAAAAAGGATTTCCCCCAAAAACTAGTTTCCATTATTACGGACTCTTCTCCGTGGCGATGCGCGCCTTTTGGAGCAGGCTGCGTGCACTTCCTCCATGAGCGACAAGTGCCGCGCTCTACGGTGGTGTAGCCACGCGCCGCCCTGCTGGGCTACGGCGAGCACTTCCACAAGCACAGCGACAACACCCTGCGCCCCGGTGACCCGCGCACTGATCCATACCTCACTTTCAACACAAAGCATGAACCTGTCGATAAAGTTTTTCTCCCACCACCTGCCTTCCTCCCTCCCCGCCGACTGTCTGCCTACCAACGCTCTACAGAGTAATTTACCAGTTCAGTAATTGAAATCAACTGACCTCGTGCCTGTGTGCGTCCTCGAGGCTCTGGCATGCAGTCACTCACTCACCTGTGAAGGAAAATATAAAAATATTAGTTTGAGGCACGTGTGGACCTAATTAGCGCCATTATCATGCATGTCACAGACACACACTGCAACACTGCAGCGGCCTGGCCGCGTCTTCCTCCCCGCTATCTAACGGACTCTATATATATATATATATATATATATATATATATATATATATATATATATATATATATATATATATATATATATATATATATATATATATATCGTAGTTAAGGTATGTGAAGTGTGTGTGCACGACTTCGAAGTCTCTTCAAGAAAGTTTTGCCTTAATGATCATTCCACGTTTCATCGCCAATATCTTGTCTTACTCAAATGCCTTTTAATGCAGTTTTTCTTGCCCGCTCTTTTCCTCCTTTCCTTCACTTTATATGAAAACAGTCGACACAGGAATACTGAAACTTCAAGTGCAGGTGGTGAGCGCCGGCGTGCGTTCTTTTCTTTCTCATTCTTCCCCGACGCCCCATTCTAACCCAGCAATGGAGAGGAGGAGGAGGAGGAGGAGGAGGAGGAGGAATAACCCTCTTCGGCTTGTGGTTCTCCCGATCGCTTTCCTTCATTGCGACATTTTGAGAATCCCTTAATGGTTCGCGCCACAAAGAGGCGGCGCCCTCTCCCTCCACGCCGCGGGAAGACTCGTCCCGCCCTTTGTATGCCGGCGCGCTGGCCCGCCGAGTAAGGCGCCGAGGGACACTGACGCAGGGGGCGGTCCTGGCGCCCCGCGAGAGGTCGTCACGGTGCCTCAGAGGGACCCATTGGGGACTTATGCCCTTCGTCGTGAGTGCCAGACGACCAGACCAGGAGGGGGAGGGCTGGGGGAGACAGAAGGGTGGAGTGAGGGAGGGTGAGGGAGTGTGAGAAAGTGCGACGTGTGGTGAGATGCAAAGAAGTGAGGGTGTGACAGGGTGTGAGTGTGTTTGAAAGTTGAAAGGAGCCACCTGACGGGGCGGATGGTCAGGGGCGGGGATGGGGGTGATGGGGCAGGCAGTAGTGGCAGCAGCGGCAGAGAGGAGGGAGTGATGGTACAAGTATGAAGGGAAGTCGGGGTAGGTTTCCCGGTAGCGGCGTGAGGGCGGAGCAGCGTCACCTACATTCAAAGCCTCCATATCTCAGCGAGGCAGAACGGCAATCAATTAACAGCAGCGGCGGGCGGGGCGAGGCACTCACTGGCTCCCCGGGACATGTTAGGTACGTTCCGGTTCAGCGGTGCGCCAGGCAGGTGCGTTTTTCCCACGTTCCTGAAGTGCTGCCAGGTACCCCAAGTTTCTCACACACACACACACGCACTCACACACACAGGATTGAGTTACACAGGCCGGGAGTGAGGCAGCTTCAATCAGGCGAGTGAGTGATGATTTCCGCGCACTCTACAAGCCAGAGAGAATGAACTGTCTGACTAAATAAGCAAAAAAAGTACAGCAATAGTGACTGAAAGACCAGTAGGTGAACGATCGCGGGTATAACATACGGGATGGACGTGGCGAGTGTGGGGCTTCCAGCAGCGGGATGTAGAGACAGGAGTAGATTAAGTCACTGCGTTTTTCAGGCGTGGGAGTAAAAACCCTGGTCAGTGTGGTTTGTGGAGGACTGGAGGAAAACCACAAGTTACAGCGCTGGCTTCTGGCGTGGAGGCCAAAAACACACAAGCCAGATCAGTTTTTACCAACCGGAGTAAAAAAATAAAACAAACCATTGTGATTTCTAGTAGCTGGAGAAAAAAAGTTAACAAGCGTGTAGTTTGTAGGAGCAAAGGCACGGGAAGGAGTGAGGATAGGAGACTGCTGGGGTGAAGACTGTGAAGTGCGGCGAGGAACACGATATACAGACTAAAATTGACTTCCGACGGCGGGTAGAGGAGATTGCATGGCTGGTTAGGTTTTCAACAAGCAGACGAACAGAATGGTCTGTAATGTATACTCGCTTGAAACAAAACACACTCTTTCGTCTAAATTTCCGGAGGTAAGAGTGGGAAAGGAAGAGAGAGGAGAGAAATTACATAGTTCATTAAGATTTCAACAAGCAGTCAATCAGAATGGTGTCTAATACTCGCGTGAGACAAAACTCGTCAGTCTAGACTTTCTGAAGGTACAAGTGTGGGAAAGGAAGAGAGAGAGAGAAAGATAAATGATACAGTTGATTAAGATTTCAACGAATAAAAAACAGATTAAATAATTGTTTCTATAATACGAACGTGAACCAAACAGAAGTCAGTCTAAGCGGAAAAAAAAAGAAAAAAAAAGACGAATAGGAATCTTGCGTCAGGTTTCTAGTTGCTTGACACAAAACCAAGAAAAGCCGCGTGGCTTTAATCCCGCGGCCTGTGCGAGTGTGTGGCGGGTACTAGGTGGCGGGTACTGGTGGGTGGGATACTGGATCTGGGTACTAGTGGTCAGCGGCGTGTGTCTGTGTCTGGCGGGTCGTGAGGGCGCCAGCGGGTCCTCATAGTAACGGATGACCGCACACCTTCCTCTCGCCGCACCTGCAAGTCCTCAGACCTGCAGGTAATGACCGCTGTCCTCCCCGCCTCACACTCTTCAGGTCTCCCTCTGTTTCCTTCCTACTGCGTGTTTCCTTTTCCTCTCTTTCGTTCATTCCTCTCCTCTTCATTCTCTCGTTCCTTCTTTTTCGTTCATTCCTCTCCTCTTCCTTCTCCCGTTCCTTCTCTCTCGTTCATTCCTCTCCCCTTCTCTCTCTCTCTCTCTCTCTCTCTCTCTCTCTCTCTCTCTCTCTCTCTCTCTCTCTCTCTCTCTCTCTCTCCTTTCCTTCCCTAGCGTTTCTTTTTTTCCCCTTCCTTCCTCCTCCCTCCTCTTCCATCCATTCCATGCTATGTACAATTTTACATTTTCTTTCCATTTTCTATAGGTTCGATAAGAACAAAGAAAAGACAAAGGGAAAATAAGGTAAGAAATGTTTTTGTCTTAATTTCTTCTCTTACAGGTAGCGCGTGGAGAGATGAGACGCTGACGGGCAGGTGCTGAGGAGAGGCGTTCAGGAGAGACACTGAAGGGAGATACTGAGGAGAGCTACTGAGAGGAGGTACTGAAGAAAGGTGCTAATGGGAAGGTGCTGAGGAGAGATACTGAGAACAGGTACTGAAGGGAAGAAGGAATAATGGAGGTGCTGATGGAAGGTACTGATGGGAAGATGCTGAAGGGAGGTACTGAAGGGATGTGCTGAAGGGAGGTGCTAATGGAGGTGGTGATGCTTAGCCCAGCCTGTCACGCCACGCCAGGTCCCCAATCCAGTAAGTGAGTAAGCCGCCAAGGATCAGCAAACTACACGTAACACACACACAGTTACACAAGCTTCCTATGCTCCTCTGTCTCCTCCTCCTCCTTTTCTTCTTTTCTATCTCCTTCTCTAATGCCATCACACTTTTCTCTCTCTTCTCCAGTGTTCTTTTCTCTTCCTGACTTTCCTTTACAGTAACTCGTAAGCTCTTTAGTTCCTCCTCGTCTGCCTCGTCCTTTTTTTGTTTCCTTTCTGTATTTATCTTCTGTTTCCTCCCTTTCCTTCCTTTCATTTCTCGCCTTACATTCTTCTTTTCCTTTTCCTCCCTCTTCGTGTGTCTTCCTCCTTCCTTCGATTCCTTCCTCCTGTCCTCCTCCTTCTCCTTCTCCTCCTTCTCCTTGGACAAGATCCCAGTTACTTTCTCTGTCGTATTCATTCAGTGTAAAAAAAAAAAAGAAAAAAGAAACAAAGGAGAGAAAAAGAAATGTGTGCAGGAGAGAGACAGGTGAAAGGGAGGAGGATTAGAGCTTATTATTCTTGTATTGTTTACGGTCTTATGTCCTTCAAGGTCAGAGAGAGAGAGAGAGAGAGAGAGAGAGAGAGAGAGAGAGAGAGAGAGAGAGAGAGAGAGAGAGAGAGAGAGAGAGAGAGAATGCTTGTGTCTTGTCTATGGATCATCTGGTAATTTAGTCCGAATGTACTCTCTCTCTCTCTCTCTCTCTCTCTCTCTCTCTCTCTCTCTCTCTCTCTCTCTCTGGTATACTAATTCAACAGACTTTTTTTAATGTTTACTGTTTTTCTTTTTATCTAATTTGCACTGCGATTATAGTAACAGTGGAGGAAGAGGAGGAGGAGGAGGAGGAGGAGGAGGAGGAGGAGGAGGAGGAGGAGGAGGAGGAGGAGGAGGAGGAGGAGTACTTCAGGCAGACTTCTAACGCTGCAAAAGATCACGCATTATTAACAGCAATTTGCGAAAGTGCTACTGGGCGTGGGAACAGCGTAACCCTTGCAGCTGCCAGTGTGTCTGTCCCACCTCTCTCTCTCTCTCTCTCTCTCTCTCTCTCTCTCTCTCTCTCTCTCTCTCTCTCTCTCTCTCTCTCTCATTTTCCGCGTGTTCCGTCCGTCACTCATTCCCTCTCTTCTCTCTCTCTTCGCATTTACATATTTTCACACCTTCATTTCTACCTGTCTCTCTTTCTCCCTCTCTCTCTCTCTGTGTCTCTCTCTTGTAACCTCTCCCTGTCATAAAACGCGTAAGTACATAATAGGAGGACTTCCATTTCATTATATTCTCCTTTCTCATGTTAATTTCTCCCTTTCCTTCTCCCTTGTGTTTGCCTGACAGGGAGAAAACGCTGTCTTGTTTGCTGTATCGTATCATGGGAGGCAGAGACCAATGGATTCTGCGGTACTTTCATGGGTTATTTGATGGGGACGGGGAAGGGGATAGGAGGGAGGGAATGGTAGATGGGAGGGAGGGAGAAATAAACACGAAGGATGAGAGAGAGAAAAAAAATGAAAGGGACACAAGAGAGGTATATAATTGGAAGGGATTGAAGAATATAATGAAAGGAAGAAAAAGATGAAGGAGGAATGGGCAGAGATGAAATGATAGGATGGGAGGGAAACAGAAAGAAAAGGACACAGGAGAAGGATGTAATTGAAAGGGATTGAATGATTGGAAGGAAAAGAGTGAGAGAAAAAAAATAACACGAGAGAGGAATGGAGTCGGAATGAAAGGATGGGAGGAAAGGAGAGAAAAAAAATTAAACACAAGGGAAGGGAGGAAGGGAGGGAGGGAGGAAGGGAGGGAGGTTAGAGTACATTGTCACTAAGATAGATAATTATGCTGACTTCACCATTATGAAAGTTTATTATTTTACGAGCAAAAAAAACAACGAACTGAAGGAACTGGTTTGGCTTGTGGAGGGTACACACACACACACACACACACACACACACACACACACACACACACACACACACACACACACACACACACACACACACACACACACACACACACACACACACATGTACGTTGGTCTTGGTGCATGTGTATATATGTAAGTCTGTCTTGATCTTGAATGGGTAGTCATGCATAAACAATCAGCACATACACACACACACACACACACACACACACACACACACACACACACACACACACACACACACACACACACATGACAAGCCTGCGTTCCGTAATCTTGATGTATAACCCTCTCTCTCCTGTAATTTTTCCTCCACCCTGTATTTTTTCTCTCTCCCTTCATCCCCCCCTCTCTCTCTCTCTCCTCCCGGTCAGTGTTTGTCTCTGAAGCAATTAGGTTCACACGCGCGTCCCTCCTCACGTAGCGGGAGGAGGCGGGAGGAGGTGATTAGAAAACGAGAGGAGTGTACTGCGGCGCCCCTTCCTCTCACACACACACACACACACACACACACACACACACACTCGAAAACCACGCACAAATTCCACTCCTAAATTTGGCGAGAGTAACACAACAAGGCTACTCTGTTCACCTCTCTCTCTCTCTCTCTCTCTCTCTCTCTCTCTCTCTCTCTCTCTCTCTCTCTCTCTCTCTCTCTCTCTCTCTCTCACGCACGCTTCCTTCCTCCCGTTCCTCTCCTGCATTACAGATTCCTTCCCTCTCCCTCACGTCCCTCCCTTCCGTTTGGTATCTCCTTCCTCTCTCTCACAGTGCACCTCTTCTTCCCCTTTCCTTCCCTTCCTCCTCCTCCTCCTTCTCTTCCTCCTCCTTCACTTACTTTACTTTCCAATCAGTATCTTCTTTCCTTGCTCTCAACTTTTACCTTCCTCTTGTATCGCCCTTCATCTATCTCCTCTTGTTCCCTCGTCTCATCTCTCCTCTCTCTCTCTCTCTCTCTCTCTCTCTCTCTCTCTCTCTCTCTCTCTCTCTCTCTCTCTCTCTCTCTCTCTCTCTTGTCTAGCGCCACTGACAGACACTGGCCAAGAAAGTGAACCAAATTATACACATGAATACGTACCATCCCCTTGCTTCAATCTGATGGTGAAATTAAAGATCTTATATGGAGGAGCAGAGTACTGGATCCTATCTGATGGACTGTAATGGGTTCTGATCCCCTTCCTGAGCCTACTTTGTTAGTTTATTGACAAGTTTCTAGAGAATATATACCACATCATACGCAATACATGACGCATACTTCAAATAATACAAATCCATAAAAGCAGCACAAAAAATATCTTAATTGTTTAGTATGATGATTTTACAGTTAACCCTTTCATTGCAATATCCAACAAGCAGGCATATATATATTTTTTTCTAATCGATATAAATTTAATGTTTTTACTTCAGTTATAGAGGAATGATATAGATCGATAGATGGATAGATAGATAGCGACACAATACAAGGCCATTACAAGCACTTACAGGAGAGAAAAGAGTGATCACAGGAAGGTTCCAGTGTGTAGCCAGTGTAATGTTTAGAGATTGCTGTGGAACTAAAAAAAGATAAACACCTGAGAGTGGTTTGTGGTTAAGGTCAGGTGTGCCAGATAACAGACAGAGTTAAATTGACTTTTCACTTTTAATTAACCCCCGTGTATCTTATGCACCGCGAGGAATTTACTTTTTTGAGTCCTACATTAAGTTAGGTAAGTTTTTTTTTTATTCAGATGAAGTTGATGGCGATAGAAAAATAAATAAACACAAAGGAAGGACGAACAGTAACAGATTTGTTGCACCTAATGAGGCTGTTAGTGATAAGGTACTCCATCAGATAAGAAGTAAAATGTGTAGGGTAGTAAAGATGAAGGCTCCTCCCCGCCTACCACTCTCTCCAAACACTGCTAATTTTGTTTATAACCCTGACCACTTACGGACACACACACACACACACACACACACACACACACACACACACACACACACACACACACACACACACACACACACACACACACACACACACACACACACACACACACACACACACATCAGTCTCATCTGTTGGTAATTAATGGTACGGGACGAGAGAGAGAGAGAGAGAGAGAGAGAGAGAGAGAGAGAGAGAGAGAGAGAGAGAGAGAGAGAGAGAGAGAGAGAGAGAGAGAGAGACGTAAAACATTCACCAGGATGGACCCAAGACACTATCGTCCCCCCCCTCTCTCTCTCTCTCTCTCTCTCTCTCTCTCTCTCTCTCTCTCTCTCTCTCTCTCTCTCTCTCTCTCTCTCTCTCTCTCTCTCTCTCTCTCTCTCTCTCTCTCTCTCTCTCTCTCTCTCTCTCTCTCTCTCTCAAACGGTCCGGTGAAGGTTTGTGTCGGGAGGTGTGGGCGTGCAGGTGTGGGGCGGGGCAGTGCAGGTGTGTGGTCATGAATGGGACAACACTGCAACTCAAAAAAAGAAAGAAAATAAAGAGAGAGAGGAGGAAAAAGTTACTATCCTCAAATCTTCCTGTCCAGTTTCATTTTACATTTAATTGTATTCATCATTATTTTTTTCTCCTTCTTGCGTAAAATCTTACATCCGTTTTCTTCTTTTTCTTCTTCCTTCGTTTATTTCTTGTTCTCCTGTCCTTCATTCGAGTCTCAGTTTCCTCCTTTACTCTTAATCATATTCATTACATCTTTCTTTATCTATCAAGCCAGTTTTCCGTTTTCATTTACAATATTATCATTCTTTTTTTCTAATTTCCTTTGTTTCTTATCTATCTGTCCTTCATTTCTCTAAATCTTATCTTCTACTCTTAAATATACCAAATATTTATACAGTATTCTTGTTTATCTTTCATAATTTCAAATCCACCTTTCTCTCATCATTTTCTCCATTTCTCTCTTTACTCTTTACTTTCTACATTCATTAACATTATCCTCCATACTCATTATCACTATCATCATCCTCCACATTCAATTATCCCTCTTCTCCACGTTTATAATCCGTCTCTCCTCCACATTCATTATCCCTCTCTCCTCCACACTCTCGTCCCAGTCGTCGCCTCCTCTTCGCTTCCTTGTTGGGCCCCGTCACGGCAATCACAGTTTTAGCCAAGACAAGGACAAACTGTAGCTTGCACTCTCCCATTCATTCTGCATTTGTTACTGCTTTATCTCTCTCTCTCTCTCTCTCTCTCTCTCTCTCTCTCTCTCTCTCTCTCTCTCTCTCTCTCTCTCTCTGTCTCTCCTTTCGTGTTTTTTTTTATGCTCAGAGATAGAGAGAGAGAGAGAGAGAGAGAGAGAGAGAGAGAGAGAGAGAGAGAGAGAGAGAGAGAGACGCAGCATCCACTCCCCTCACCAGTACGTAAGTTAACAGCTTCCTTGGTGAGAGAAAACTCGCCACTTCATGGCAAACTAAACTAGATTATCAGGTTTCTTTCCGATGACTCAAGACGCTAAACTTGGAATACGAAGACCTGACTTGTGGTTTTCTTAGATTGTTAACATTACGAATAAAAACAGAAATGTACAATAGACTTTTCTTAATATTCTACTCTATTTCCACTTAGGTAATGAAGGTAAGAGAGTAAAGTAAGCTGCAAGACCTACACGTGGCAGTCCCTGTACAAAACATACCTGCCTGTCTCCACCTGTCATCCCTATCCATAGATTTGCGTCTGATGCTTGATGATAAAAAAAGCGTGAGATACTGGTACTACTGTTGGACCGTCCACCACACACACACACACACACACACACACACACACACACACACACACACACACACACGTACAGCCTGCCTAACTTCACGTGTCTACCCACATGTGTCCAAATAGTTCCCACGTGCCTCAAATGCCACAAACTTCCCTCAAACTTCCCCTAACGTGCCACAGATGCCCAGAAAGTCGCTGAAGCTCTTCCTGTGTCTTTTAAATTCCGAAATGATACAGAGAGGGAGATGAAAAGACGCAGAGAGAGAGAGAGAGAGAGAGAGAGAGAGAGAGAGAGAGAGAGAGAGAGAGAGAGAGAGAGAGCCCAACATTGCTGTCATCACTCGGGCAGCGCAGGTCACCATCGCCCCTTGACCTCCTCGCTTACTTTCTGCTTATCAGTAATGACAATCTGGCGCGGTAAGGCGAGAGGAGGAGGAGGAGGAGGAGGAGGAGGAGGAGGAGGAGGAGGAGGAGGAGGAGGAGAAGGAGGAGGGATGTTTAGCAAGCGTGGATGAGGTAGTGCTTTATGGTGAGGAGGAGGAGGAGGAGGAGGAGGAGGAGGAGGAGGAGGAGGAGGAGGAGGAGGAGGAGGAGGAGGAGGAGGAGGAGGAGAGGTGACAAGGAGAATGTTCATATCAGAGAGAGAGAGAGAGAGAGAGAGAGAGAGAGAGAGAGAGAGAGAGAGAGAGAGAGAGAGAGAGAGAGAGAGAGAGAGAGAGAGAGAGAGAGAGAGAGAGAGAGAGAGAGAGGAGAAAAAAAAATAAAAAAGGAAAAATTTCATAATAGACAGGTAAAGAAAAATGCAGGAGTTGCTTATGAGTTGGTTTAAAGCAAGGCGCCCCCAAGGACACCAGGTATTGACGTCCTGAAGGGGAAACTGAACCTCTCCTGCTGCGTCACTCAGAAAAAGAGAGAAAAATAGACAAGTAAATAAAAAGAAGATAATGCGAATAATAATAATGAGTAGCGGGACAGCAAGTATAAGGAGGAGGAGGAGGAGGAGGAGGAGGAGGAGGAGGAGGAGGAGGAGGAGGAGGAGGAGGAGGAGGAGGAGGAGGAGGAGGAGGAGGAGGAAGAAGAAGAAGAAGAAGAAGAAGAAGAAGAAGAAGAAGAAGAAGAAGAAGAAGAAGAAGAAGAAGAAGAAGAAGAAGAAGAAGAAGAAGAAGAAGAAGAAGAAGAAATACTATAAAAATAGCGAAAATTATGACAAATGAGAGAGAGAGAGAGAGAGAGAGAGAGAGAGAGAGAGAGAGAGAGAGAGAGAGAGAGAGAGAGAGAGAGAGAGAGAGAGAGAGAGAGAATATCATGCATGCAAATTTGTCTCAACAATTAGGTATGTACAAATCACTGTGCCAATTCATGAGAGTGTTTACATGTCGCTGAATAACACGAGTGAGAAGCAGAAGGCAAACATAATACGGTAATAAAATTGTTATACTTAATCTGGATGTGGACTGTATTTATGAAGTGGTAATTTCTTTAAAGATGAAAGAATTTCTGCAGGAATACATGCAATGAATAACTGAGAGATGTTTGATTACACAAGATAATGAAACAAATTGAACTGATATCCTTTTTGATTTATAAACTAAACTAAAATCCTTCTTGGCTTAAAAAACTTAACATCATCCATCCTTGGGTTATAAACTTAAAGAATCCATCCTTGGGTCATAAACTTAAAGAATCCATCCTTGGGTCATAAACTTAAAGAATCCATCCTTGGGTCATAATATAAGAGAATCCATCCTTGGGTCATAAACTTAAAGAATCCATCCTTGGGTCATAATATTAGAAAATCCATTCTTAGGTCATAAACTTAAAGAATCCATCCTTGGGTCACAAACTTAAAGAATCCTTCCTTTGGTCATAAACTTAAAGAATCCATCCTTGGGTCACAAACTTAAAGAATCCATCCTTGGGTCACAAACTTAAAGAATCCATCCTTTGGTCATAAACTTAAAGAATCCATCCTTGGGTCATAATATAAGAGAATCCATCCTTGGGTCATAAACTTAAAGAATCCGTCCTTATTAAAGAATCCTTCCTTTGGTCATAAACTTAAAGAATCCATCCTTGGGTCATAATATCAGAGAATCCATCCTTGGGTCATAAATTTAAAGAATCCGTCTTTGGGTCACAAACTTAAAGAATCTTTCCTTTGGTCATAAGGGTCATAAACTTAAAGAATCCTTCCTTCCTTTGGTCATAAACTTAAAGAATCCGTCCTTTGGTCATAAACTTAAAGAATCCTTCCTTCCTTTGGTCATAAACTTAAAGAATCCATCCTTGGGTCATAAACTTAAAGAATCCGTCCTTTGGTCATAAACTTAAAGAATCCATCCTTGGGTCATAAACTTAAAGAATCCGTCCTTTGGTCATAAACTTAAAGAATCCTTCCTTCCTTTGGTCATAAACATAAAGAATCCTTCCTTTGGTCATAAACTTAAAGAATCCTTCCTTCCTTTGGTCATAAACTTAGAGAATCCGTCCTTTGGTCATAAACTTAAAGAATCCGTCCTTTGGTCATAAACTTAAAGAATCCATCCTTGGGTCATAATATTAGAGAATCCATCCTTGGGTCATAAACTTAAGTCCTAGGGTCATAAACTTAAAGAATCCATTCTTGGGTCATAATATTAAAGAATCCATCCTTGGGTATATTAGAGAATCCATCCTTGGGTCATAAACTTAAAGAATCCATTCTTGGGTCATAAACTTAAAGAATCCGTCCTTGCGTCGTAAACTTAAAGAATCCATTCTTGGGTCACAAACTTAAAGAATCCATTATTGGGTCATCAACTTAAAGAGTCCGTCCTTGGGGTCGTTAACTTAAAGAATCCCTCCTTTGGTCATGAACTGAAAAATCCTTCCTTTGGTCATAAACTGAAAAACCCATCCTTGGGTCATTAACTGAAAAAAAACCATCCTTTGGTCAAGGAATGTCCTGCAGGGCTCCGTTCACTATTTCCTCCTGGCACACTGGGGGCAGCCTAGCATGGGGAGCGCTTTCCCCTGGCCGACCGCCTCGCCGGTGTCCCGGGGGCAGCCTAGCTGGGGAAGCGCATTTCCTTGGCCGGCCGCCTCGCCAGTGTTCCTCACATCTCACACTGGGGGCAGCCTAGCAGTCGGGAGCACTTTCCCCTGGCCGACCGCCTCGCCGGTGTCCCGGGGGCAGCCTGGCTGGAGGAAGCGCTTTTCCCTGGCCGGCCGCCTCGCCGGTGTCCTACAGCCCTACAGTGACAATTTCCTTGTCACCCTCCCACGCAGGGAGGTCGCTGTGAGTGTTCTGCAGGCCCACAGTCACTATTTCCTTCTCCTTGGCAGGAGAAGGAGGGCCTACAGTCACAACTTCTTTCTCCCTGACGGGAGAAGGAAGGTCTTCCTCAACCTTCCTCTTCTTCGCAAAGGAGGCCTTTTTCTTGGCCGCGGCAAACCGCCGGGCCTGGTCCCGGCTCCACCGGGCGTAGGCAGCCCTGGTGGAAGCCACCCGCAGCTGCTGATCGGTCAGCTGCGGTTCGTCGTACACGAACCGGATTCCAAACAAAACCATTTTTTTTGATCCGTTTCAATATTTTAATCCCGTCAAGGTGGGAAATGTCATGGTGTCATGAATGAGGATGTCGACACAATGGCAAGTTTATGACGGCGAGAAGTGAAATGAAGAGAATTTACAACAACAGCAACAATATCAAACATAAAAAATTCATTTATAATAATGATGATGATATTAATAATGATAATGATAATAATAATAGTAATAATAATAATAATAATAATAATAATAATAATAATAATAATAATAATAATAATAAAAACAACAACAATAATAATAATAATAATAATAATAATAATAATAATAATAATAATAATAATAATAATAAGAAGAAGAAGAAGAAGAAGAAGAAGAAGACACCACTGCTTTTAAGAGAGAGAGAGAGAGAGAGAGAGAGAGAGAGAGAGAGAGAGAGAGAGAGAGAGAGAGAGAGAGAGAGAGAGAGAGAGAATATGTGTGTGTGTGCGTGTCTATATATTGACAGTGAAAGAGAAAGGAAGCGAACGATTAGAGATAGTAAGATAGAGAAGAATAAAAACCGTGAGAAAAAAAAGAAAAATGTGTGTGTGTGTGTGTGTGTGTCTGTGTGAAAAGGAGAGAGAGAGAGAGAGAGAGAGAGAGAGAGAGAGAGAGAGAGAGAGAGAGAGAGAGAGAGAGAGAGAGAGAGAGAGAGAGAGAGAGAGAGAGAGAGAGAGAGAGAGAGAGAGAGAGAGAGAGAGAGAGAGAGAGAGAGAGAGAATGAAATTCTCAGGTGTTTAGGAATCACAGCGAATAAGAGAGAAAAAAAATAATAATCAAAAAAAGAAAAAAAATGGAACATTTTATAATAAGTGGTTTGGCGAGCAGCTTACCCCCACCCTCCCCCTCCCACCCCTTCAAGCCCACGCCTATCCCCTCGCCCGCCCCTTGCCGCCCACTCAGCGCATTCCAGCCGCCCACACGCCCAAGGAAGGCCAGTACTTGCAACGATATTTAACCGACCGCGTAGGGCAATCCAGGGAGAGAGAGAGAGAGAGAGAGAGAGAGAGAGAGAGAGAGAGAGAGAGAGAGAGAGAGAGAGAGAGAGAGAGAGAGAGAGAGAGAGAGTGGTAATACATGCAGAAGACAATGAAAACATGAAGCGACACATAAGAAAAACAAAATAACAAGAAAAAAAGTAAGAAAATAAAGAAGAAAAAAAACAAGAGGTGAATCAAGCAAAAAGTAGAGAAGTTAAACAGACACTCGATAAGATAATTAATACACGATAAGATGAACAGTAATTGAACAAGGCCGGAGCACGCGGAGGAGAGGCCAACGTGGCATTAGAGAGAGAGAGAGAGAGAGAGAGAGAGAGAGAGAGAGAGAGAGAGAGAGAGAGAGAGAGAGAGAGAGAGAGAGAGAGAGAGAGAGAGAGAGAGAGAGAGAGAGAGAGAGAGAGAGAGAGAGAGAGAGAGAGAGAGAGAGTCAGTCAGGTATACCCACCCAATCTCACCTGCAATAAATGACATGACTCAACAGGTAACTTTCCGTAATCCCCATTAAGTAAATAACACTGAATTACAGGTGAGGCGCAGATCTGGCCGCCGCATTGGTCTGTGTGAAGTGGTCTGCAGGTGTTCTTACATTATTGGCGCCAGCTGGGATTACTTGAGGGCCGACACTACTTGTTTAAAGTTGCGTTACATTCGTCTATGCTTTCACAATATCGAGATGAGGGTAGGGGAGAGAGAGAGAGAGAGAGAGAGAGAGAGAGAGAGAGAGAGAGAGAGAGAGAGAGAGAGAGAGAGAGAGAGAGAGTAGGAATTGATGTTGAAATTTCTTTTTTCAGATAAATCAAGTAATTTATATATTTTCTAAGTTTTGTCTTGTCATTTTTGCCTCTCCACTTTCACAGAGAGAGAGAGAGAGAGAGAGAGAGAGAGAGAGAGAGAGAGAGAGAGAGAGAGAGAGAGAGAGAGAGAGAGAATGATAAGGTGGAGTGCTTTGGATGAATGAATCAGCGTCTGGTGCTATCTTCTCCCGCCAGTCCTCTTCTCGCAGGGAATGGCGGTGGACTGAAACACCTTCAGAATCTTAGCGTTGAAAAATCACTCCTGTGTTTTGAAAATGTCGATGAGTCAACATCTAAGAGAGACAGAAGAGATGTTTCGCGGGATAATCATTCAGGTAAGGCGAGGCGCTGGTTGTCTCACCTGGCACGTAGCGAGGGAAAGGATTACTCAGGTGTACTCGTTAACTAACCACGATGAGTATGAGTTTTTCTCTACAGTACGGCCCCTGACGCATGGCTCGTCTAGATGGATAGATAGGTTGATGGATTTTTTTACTGATCACAAGCATGAACAAAATAAATAAAGTGGTCCAGTGAATACAGTAACAAAATCCAAACACAGTTGCCCTAGCACAGTGCACTTATATCCAGGACTCGTAATGGAGCCACAGTCAACGCATTCAACTGACATTCTCGGCTGTTTACCAAGAAGTGTTTGCTTTGCACTGATGCAGCAATAGAGCCCTCAGCGGCATAATGGCCATGGTTATGGCGCTGCGGTAATGGCGGCGTCGCATGGTAATAGCAGAGGCTGTAATGGTGGTGATGGTGATGGTGGTGGTGGCGGCAGCGGCGAGGGTGGTCAGCGGCGGTGGCTGTGGCGGGGAGGCTGCCTGGCTGGCTGGCCCACCGGTCCCACCAGAAACCTGTGGTGAGCCTGGCCCGGGGCGACTCTTGCCTTATGAGTCACCTGAGCCAACGGGTCTGGCAGACGCTGTACCCTGCGCCGCCCACTCCTTTGCCACCACCGCCATGCCCTCCACTACAGCCACCACCACACCACCACGGCCTCCCTCACGTGTCATGACGCTGCATCTCTCCCGTACAGCCACATTCAGTGGTGTCCTAAGTGCTCAGTGTCGTGATATGTGCACTTCTAGATGTCTGCAGCCTCAGGGCAAGTTTTAAAGCGCTGGCCGTTCAAAACAAAGCGAGGCATCAGCGTGGCCGCGACAAGCCCCGCCCCCTCGCCCGGCAAGAAGCGTAACCAAAGGCACAGCTGCGACGCTCTGTAGGGGTAGGGAGGAGGGGCGCCTATCTCCCTCTCCCTCTCTCTGGATGACCACGCACGCACCACGCAGTTTTAAGTCAGGGATCCATACAGTCCGTTTTTTTTTCTTCTTTTTCCTAGTTTCATTGTAATCTCTCTCTCTCTCTCTCTCTCTCTCTCTCTCTCTCTCTCTCTCTCTCTCTCTCTCAGAGCTCACACCTGCTGGGGCGCGGCCTGGGGCAGGCCTGATGCAAGGCGCGAACCACTACTGACTACCCTGTCTCTTGTCCACCGCCAATTCTTGCCGCGTCTCCGCCTTGCAGCTTTCTCCCGCCTCATCATTATTATTACTCTTATCATTATTACTATTACCATCATTACCGTCATCGCGGCCTTTGTCGTATCATTACACAATTTATAATGAAACCCTGCGCGCCTCTCAGCCTCGGCCAGCATGACGCAAACTGCTCCTGCGCTCGCCAAAAAAATAAATGGTGATATGCATCGTTAATACCTGATTTCAACACGGCTGCGCGTCACCCAGCAGGAAGGAAATTATGGCTATTACAATTTCAATAAGTTAAATGTAGTGTGAGTGTTACATCCTATGATTATGATGTGACACGTCGTTTTAATGCGTGTTGCTTTGGGAGGCACGGAGAGAGAGAGAGAGAGAGAGAGAGAGAGAGAGAGAGAGAGAGAGAGAGAGAGAGAGAGAGAGAGAGAGAGCAGAGAGGCAGAGAACGAGAGGATATAAATTATTTTTTCCTATTATTTTTGTTCTCTCGTGCCTGGTGTTAATGTTGGCACTAAGTATCATTTTTATGTAGCATTTTACAACGCAACGTAATGCACTTTTTATAGTAGCAATCCTCTTAATGGAGTGATTTGTAAGTACATATATTATTTTTACCGTTGCTGTTGTTGTTGTTGGTGGTGGTGGTGGTGGTGGTGTCGTCGTTGTTGTTATTGTTGTTGGTACCTCTTCTAACCCTCTCTTCATTCTTCTCTTCCTCATGATTATTGTTTTCTCATTTACATCTTCTCTCCACTCCTCTTTTCCTCTACCGATCCTTTCTTCTGTTCTATCTTGTCTCTCTTTTCCTCCTCAGCCTACTTATCTTCTTCCTCCTCCTGTGATTCTCTTTTTTATTCCTCTCTTCATTAATCTCCTTCTCCTCCTCTTCCTTCTGTGATTCTTTTCTAATCTTCTCCTCATTATTCTTCTCCTTTTTCTTCTCTTTCTCCTCCTCCTCTGATTCCTTCTTCTAATCTCTTCATTATTCTCCTCCTCTTCCTTTTCTTCCCCTTCCTCCTTTGATTCTCTTTTCTAATCTTCTCTTCATTATTCTCCTCCCCTTCCTTCTCTTCCTCTTCTTCTGTGACTCCCTGTTCTAATCCTCTCTTCATTATTCTCATCTTCCTTGTCTTCCTCCTCCTCCACCATAACAAACACATTCGGAGTTAAGGTGGCCGCCTCCCCACCACACCTCTCTTGCACCTGGACTTGTGAATGATTCGTCAGGATCCACCTGGGCTACGAAGGCCAACCACACCTGTTTACATGAAGGGGGCACAGGCATGCAGGGAGCGGGCATCAGGGGGCGGCCTCCCTCTTAACTCTTATCTTTATTCAGTATCCCTGTATGATGATGGTGGTGATGGTGGTTGTGGTGGGGATTGTTATTGTTGTTGTTGCTGTTATTATTATTATTATTATTATTATTATTATTATTATTATTATTGTTATTTTCCTCCTCGTAGTTAATCTGACAGCCCTCATCATTATCCTTACAAGCATCACATCGTTATCTTCACTGCAATCACCACCATCACCATTACTTTAATTATAATCTTTTCCTAGAAGTACACCACACCATTCAACATTCCTAATCCTTCAACTCCTCCTTCACTCCTTCACTCCCTCACTCCTACACCTCCACTCCTTCACTCCCTCACTCCTACACCACTTCTTCACTCCTTCAGCCGCACACATCCTGCTCCGCTTCCATTATCCTTCACTTGATGTTCCTGCACCAAGGCAAGAGAGGCGGAGGAGTCAGTCAGGAGTCCTATAAAAATTCCTTCAAGGTCGCCAACTCCACTTCACTCAAGCATCCTGGCGGCCATTCAAATTACGAGCGAAAAATCTCCAAGTCAAAACACAACCTGACGCTCCCAAAACCCTGCCCAGGGGTTGCCCAGGCCCAGTGTGCGGCGACTTGTTTACTCCAAGACAGCACAAATGAATTCTTGGGGAGGTACTTCTATATTGTGCTATGAAAGTCCTTCAAGAAAATAAAGAAAAATGCATCAAGCACTCTCAATATGTTACTTGCGGAATGTTGTCACGCCTATACATTCCTCTTCTTTCACATATAACACCTTAGACACATATTCCGATAGGTGTATTAAGAAAAACAAGCAAATTACATCGGAAAACACTTCCAACAGTCTCAATATACTACTATGGGATTGCTCAGTGCATCTGTTCAATATTCTTAAACATACTCTTATTAATCCTACACATATAACATCTCAAGCACATATTCCTGAATGTATATGAAGAAGACCAAACAAATCTAATCTTTAAACACTCCAAACACTTCCAAAACCCTACCTGCGAAGTGGTCAACGCATCTATACATAACCCCTTCACAAACTTCACAAACTATTCCTCTACGTATAATATCCAGCACAGGTATTTCCAGAAGAAGGAACAATCAGGTAAGGTGTGGCTGGACAGGTAAAGGTGCGATGGTAAGAAGATTCGCACACAGGTAGGAAAGGATTAATTATGTCCCTACACGTATAGACAGGTAGAAACTCAGGAACGCAATATTGGGTAAGGTGAGAGAAGGTGCGGCAGGTAAAGGTATGGAAGAATGAGGAGAAGGGAAAAGAAGGAAGAGAGTCCGTACAGGTGGAAGGGACGGGAAGGGGAGGGAAGGGCAGGATGGGACTCGTAATGATGGGACAGATAACAGGGATCCCAATAAGGGCGAGCCAAGTAGGGGAGATTAGATAAGGAAGGGCCATATAAGGATGAAAAAATGATGATGAGGGAAATGATGAACGTGAAGAATGAATATAATCAAGAGGAATAAGTCGGAAGAGAAAGTTAAAGGAAGATTACAAAATGAAAGACTCGATGACTAATGGAAATGGAATTCTTTGCCAGGGAAAATGATGTGATAATGTGACTAATAATTGCAATGGACAAGATAGGAAGCTGAGTAAGAGTAAAATAAAAATAAGAAATAAAAACTCTGGAAAAAAAAAGTACAATAAGAATAAATTATATAAGTAGACATGATAAGAAGTTAACTAAAATACAACATGAAGAAAACTGACTAAAAAAATAAGAATCACAGACAGAAATGAACAGAAACAAGACCAAAACACGACAAACGAACACGAAACAAATGAAGAGAAAATCACAATAAGAACATGAAAGAAGAATAAGAAAAGAATACATACAAATCGGACTGTATAAAAAACAGACAAAGAGAAAACGTGACGAAGGAAAGGATGAGTCACAGAGAAAAAAGAATAAAGAAGGAAGTGAAGGGCGTGGCGATGAGAGGTGAGGAAGCAGGTCCGAAGGAGGAGGAGGAGGAGGAGGGAAGCCAGGATAGGGAAGGGAGACGGAACAAAGCATAAGAGGAGGAGGAGGAGGAGGAGGAGGAGGAGGAAGAGGAGGAGGAGGAAGAGGAGGAGGAGGAAGAGGAGGAGGAGGAGGAGGAGGAGGAGGAGGAGGAGGAGGAGGAGGAAAAGGAGAGCATACTGGAGGAATGAATCAGAAGAAAGCTATGCATGAATGGAAATGAAATAAGACAAAAAAAAAATGATAAACGGGAATTGGACAAAAGAATGACAAAAAAAAGAGAAAGACAGACATAGAAAGATGCAAGATAGAAAACAAAGACGTGTATAGAAGAATAAATGACAAAAACATTAATAAAAGAGAATAAAAGGGAGACATAAGAGAAAGGCGAAAGATGAAAGATAGAGAAAGTGAGACATGTGCTGGCTAGAGAGAAAGGGAGTAACGGACACACACACACACACACACACACACACACACACACACACACACACACACACACACACACACACACACACACACACACACACACACACACACACACGCACACACACATACACAAAGAGAGAGAGAGAGAGAGAGAGAGAGAGAGAGAGAGAGAGAGAGAGAGAGAGAGAGAGAGAGAGAGAGAGAGAGAGAGAGAGAGAGAGAGAGAGAGAGAGAGAGAGAGAGAGAGAGAGAGAGAGAGAGAGGTGTTAAGGGGGAGATAGAATAAGTAAGAGCAAACACCTGGCGTGGGCGACCTGCCAACACCTCACCTAATAAAGGACAGGTGGAGGCAGGTGGGTGCATTAGGCCTTCGGGGTGAGGGAAGGGGTGAGGGGAGGAGCGAGGGGAGGAGTGAGGGGGAAGCTGCAATCTGATACACCAGTTATGTCAGTCAGGGGAATCAGTCACGGCCAGTCAGCGGAATGAATGAACGCAGGGGTCGCAGGAACAAAGGTGAGAGGCTATACTTGTTACACTGACCCCCCTCCTCCCACCCCCTCTCCCTCTCTCTCTCTCTCTCTCTCTCTCTCTCTCTCTCTCTCTCTCTCTCTCTCTCTCTCTCTCTCTCTCTCTCTCTCTCTCTCTCTCTCGGGAATAAAAGTGAGAGAGGCTACACTGGCTACACTGACCCTCTCTCTTCCTCTCTCCCTTTCTCCCTTTCTCTCTTCCCCTTTCAGCTTCCATATACTGCAATGCTCCATTAACCAGGTGCTCAATCTTTGCCACGCGACGCCACGACACCACAACGCCACAACATCAGAACACCAGAGCGCCACAACGTCACGTTACCAGAACGCTACGACGCCAGAATGCAGAAATGCCACAATGCCAAAAACGCCACAATGTTACAAACGGCAGTGCTCCACCGCTCCATTACATCACAGACACGTAATCATTGCTCAACTTCGCCTTATGTTTTCTTCAGTATTATATTCCTGGAGCGTTAAGCCAAAAAAAGTGAGTGAAGGTTATAATTACATGATTCACTTGATGCCCCTCAGTCCTTTTGTGTCAGTGGATGGACGGCGAACAATGGCGTGACCTCACCTCCTCCATGAAACTGTTAATTAATTAGTGAGTTGTAAAGGAAAACTGGGTGTCTTGCAAAATGCGACAAAGACGAAGGACAAAGACTAGTTTCCTTCACTATATTTTCTGCGACTGCCTCATGACGAAATGAAATGATACGTGCTGTTGATTAATAAGTGAGCCGTGAAGTAAACTGTCTTGTAAAAATACGATGAAAAAAAGACTAGCCTTATTTTGCATGACTCCTTGATTCACTCATCGATAAACTGACGAGGTAAGATAACTGCGAACATGAGACCGAAACAAAAAAGTGAATGAAAAAAAAAAAGAGAAAAAGCTACGAAAAGCATAAAGTTTACAAAGACAGAAGAAATATAAAAGAAAACTAACAGAAGGAATTTGAAAGTTCGTAGAGAATGCAACACTAAAATGGAAATATGAATGACCCACACACACACACCAACACACACACACACACACACACCACACACACACACACACACACACACACACACACACACACAACACACACACTGACCAGGTGAGGAACGACCAACATTTCCTACCATTACTTCCCAAACGACCACATAACCCTGGACGACCCGCGCCGCCCCCATGCCAGTCATATTAAGGCTGAGACGCCGCTCGAAAAAGGACTAATGTGGACCTTACGAGAACGTGGCTCAAGGTTCACTCGTGTGTGTGTGTGTATGTATGTGTGTGTGTGTGTGTGTGTGTGTGTGTGTGTGT
>NC_087185.1:655000-682500 GCF_035594125.1 Scylla paramamosain
GCACTCTTAAAAATCCCAGTATCTTCAACTATAGCCTTTTGTAAGCACTGGAGAACGACACCAGAACATTTAACAATTTTGACAGCAGGCAAATTAAAAGATAGTGTAAATCTTCCTCACATATCCCACACAAATGATGCTCAGGCTGATGCATTGCTATACACGACAGCTGACGTCGTTTCCCTCACTGACTGATTAAGCAACGCATACCCTTCAAAAAGATACGTAACATGCATTTAACTCACAACAATACTGCAAAATTTTCCAAAACAACTCACGAATGTAATTATGTATGTAATTTTTCTATCAGAGGTCAGTCCTTAATCCATACATCTCTAGTAGTAGTAATAGTAATAATAGTAGTAGCAGTGGCATGATCCAATGTCGCCATAATTCTCCAAGGGGCAGCTTTCCTAATCTCGTATCGATGCTGTGTCCCCCACCCCCCTCAGTCCCACCAATAAACTGTACTTAAAAGGGACACACACCAGGAAATATAATGCCTGGCTTCCTACACAAAATTAGCAACACGTCACTAAACGACAGCAAACAGTAATCTGTCATTTACCTGTTAGAGAAGAGTCGTCCTCAGCGGGTCGGGGAGGAGCGCCATGGCATCGGTGCTGTGGAGAAAGAAAACGAAGTCAGTTGAGGCGCGGCAGAGAACGGAGGTAATGATTTTAGAGGTGACTTTGCTAGATGTGGAGACTTGACAAGGCGAGCTGTTTTATACACATGTGGCAATAAATAAATTAGGTAAACAAATAAACCCCGTCCCCTTACTCTGTCTTATCTCCTCATCTCTGTCTCACTCCTCATCCCAGCCTCACTTCCTTTCCTTTCTTCCCAGCCTCACTGCCTTACCTCAGCCTCATTTTATCACCTTTCTAAACTCACTTCCTCATTCCTTCATACCAACCTTACTCCCTCATCCTAGTCTCACTCACTCATGCCAGCCTCAGTTCCCAATCTTTCATTACAGCTTTGTTTCCTCATCTTTCACCCCACCCTCACTTCCTCATCCTTCAGCCCAGCCTCACTGCCTCGCCCCTCCCAAGCCCGCACACACTGTCAACACGTACCCTAGCGCGCTAAGCTTTATTGCACCTCATTAGGCAGTATAGGTTCACGCGATGGCCCTGTAAAAGTCTGCCTTCTACTGGGAAATAGTTTACGATGGAGGAGAGGCAAAGAACGCCGCTACTGGCACTGTGGGAATCCCGTAGCACCAAGAGTGTCATTGAGGGCCTTCTCTTATTCCTAACAGCCCCTCATCACTCACCCCTCATCCCTCATTCACGCTATTGGCATCTTTACATATATTTACAACCCCTCAGTGCCTCTCAGCTCTATTAAGTCATATTCATGTTTACTGACGGTATATTTGAGTTGCTTATTTTTGAAGCGTGAGCAATGCGGATGAGAATGTTCTATGGAATGAGACAGGGATGAGGGAGTGAGGCGGGGAGGAGGAAGGTGTGGCTGAAATGAGGAGATGAGATAGGGATGAGGAAATGAAAACGACAAACATTTTAACTGTTTCCATCTGATTGATAAAAGGAAGCATGAAACTTGGCTGTCGTTTGAAGAGAGGAAGTGAAGGAAGGAGGCAAGAAAGACTCAGACAGTAAGAAGTCGTAATAAATACAACACAGAAAGGAACTGAAGGAAGGAGGCAAGAAAGAAGCAGTGTAAGAAGTAATAAACACAACACAGGTGGGAAAAAAAAGACTAATTGGAGCACCTTTTCCGGAACTGTCACGAAAGTTTAGCTGTACTTATGGCCGGAAATGCTTATAAGAACTGTGTCTCTTTCTGTATCCCTTCTTATCTTTGTTTTCTCTCTAGCGACACAACACACACACACACACACACACACACACACACATCAAAGACAAGGCCGTGTTTTCTCAATGCACCTTCCTTTCATCTTCCGTCGAGACAACCTGAGTTCTTCCTCGCTCACTTTTTCAGCTCCACTCTCCCCAAAATAATAACTCATTATTTACTTAAAAACATTTGTCCGGAACCGGAAAAGCGATAAAAAACAGGGGCGAAAAACATGAAAAAAACCCTAAAAAAAAAAAAGCTAGCCGTCGTCTAGACACGCCGCGGTGCCAGACGCCGGGCGGTGAGCAGCGGCAGCGTCGGTAAGGTAAGCGGAGCGATACGTTGGCCGGACCACCTCCCGCCCTCTTGTCACTCCTACATTTGCCTCCGTCACGGACATAAACTAGGCTACATTAACGTCCTCAAATGGCGGGGGTAATTTTAGCCTCGCGCCCGTCGCCGGTTGAGTCACGGGACGAGCTCCGAGCGCCCCCGCCAGCCTGCCAGGACACTGTCGGGAAGTTTATTCAACTTCCAATGGCATTTATTTATTGGCAGCGTGCATTTTGTCACTTGCCGCTCTTTGCAGTGCTAGTAACTGTCACACTTTTGTACACACAGCAACGCCTCCCTTGGAGACCTTTTATATTACCCAAAAAACACAAAAAATATGAACGGCGCGGGGCCGGAAAATGAGTGGTATTAGGTTCCCGTCTTGTTTACACCAGAGAAACAAATGGCAGATGCCAGGAGAGGGAAACAAAGCCTCACATCTCACCTGTCAAACACGAAGAGACCCGAGACGCCCTCACAATGCTGCCTGTAAGGGAACGAGCATGCACTTGCTAAATCTCTCTCCGCCATTCTGGTACAGCTTTGCAAGTACTGAGCTCAGGAAGTCCTATGCTCTTAAAAAAGTCACCTTAGGACACCCTTGTTCCCTTTAATGTTGTACTAAAGTTCCCTCCGCATTCCTCCTCGTAAATGCCTTCTTACACTCAGAAATTCCTACCACTTTCCTAACCACCTTTCTGTAGCAGCAAGGGTACTCTCTTGTTACGCCCTTTCTTAGGCATTCCTTGTCCTCTGCACTACCATTCCTTGCCACACCTTCTCTCTTCCCCCTCGTAAATACCCTCCTAAACTTTGCAATTCCTGTCACTTTCCTAACCAGCTTTCTTTCATAACACAGGTACTTTGCATACGTCCTCTCTCGTTACGCAATTTCCCAGGCATTCAGCGTTCTTTGCATGACCATTCCTCGCCATTTTACGGGACAAGAATTGCTCCCTTCAGTCCACCTGGCCGCATCGGAACAAAACGCTTAGTGATCCACCCGCGTGGCTTTTTCGCAAGCAGGTTGTGGCCGCTGAGGGAGATGAGATGATAGGAGAATAGAGACAAGGAAAAAGACGGCGAGAGAGGACGTGTAAAAACAGCCCATTGACGACGGCACCATTTTTGTTGAGAGGGAGAAGAAAATAGACAGAGAAAAACATTATTAGGAAGAGAAGAGCGTAGACTGGGAAAAACACTATTAGGAGGAGAAGCGGCGGGAGATGTGAGAGTGGAACGCAAAGCACATTGAAGACAGAACCAATTTTGTTGAGGAGAAGAAAGTAGACAGAGAAAAACATTATTGGGAGGAGAAGCGGCGGGGGATATGAGTGTGGAAGATAAAAACAGAAAAAAGAGCAGTGAAAATAATAAAAGCTAATAAGTCACAGGGCGGCCGGGACTCTGATAGAGAGAGAGAGAGAGAGAGAGAGAGAGAGAGAGAGAGAGAGAGAGAGAGAGAGAGAGAGAGAGAGAGAGAGGTGGTCACTGGTCTCTTAAGGCCCATCAGGACGTGTCAACGTGTTACTCCTCACCTGTGCTCTCTATTTACGCCTGGGAAATGGGTTCACTGTGGCGCCAAGGACGTGTGTGCGACCAGCGCCTCCCGCCCACACCAGGCCGCCCCCACACATTCGCGCGCCCACCCAGACACAAAGGAGGATGTATTGGGAAAGTCTCTTGGCCAAATATGGTGATGAGTATGAATCAAATAATATTTCAGATTAATTAAAGTAATTCACGCAGTATCACAGAGATAAAAATTCATAAAAGTGATAAATTACATTGTATAAACTTCATGCCCTGAATTTTATCAACACATAATAGTTCATTCTTATCATTCCCCCCATACCTTCTGCACTTCCTCCTCCTCTCCTCCTCCTCGTCCCCTTCCTTCCTCTCCCCACTCCTCCCCCTCCTCCCCTTCCCCAGCCAGGACCACTGCCAACAGCTTGAGTTCACTAATAAATATCAAATGACCTTCAGCCAAGCCCATGCACCACCTGAGAACAAGACGCAGGTGAACAAGATGCAGGTGTGCTAGGGGAAAGTGAACAAGGGGAAGGTGATCAGGGGAGAAATTAACAAGACGAGTAAATGCATGCACAGAATACGTGAAATGCAATAATTACGATACGGGGCGGGAAATACGCGGAGAGAGAGAGAGAGAGAGAGAGAGAGAGAGAGAGAGAGAGAGAGAGAGAGAGAGAGAGAGAGAGAGAGAGAGAGAGAGAGAGAGAGAGAGAGAGAGAGAGAGAGAGATGGGCAATGTGAGGATGGCATGATAGTGACAAAGTTGAAATCTACAAGGAGTGAATTGGTTCTAAACACAAGATGCCATGTGGGAAAAATATGGCAAAAAGTCTGGCACTGTCCCTTGGCACTCCTGTCATCCCAGCAGGACGCAAGGTCAGGTGACATGACTTGTGGGCGAGGCATCCAGCTGTGTGGGTTGTCCAATGTTTGGTCTTTTTTTTTGTGCTATTGGTGGTGATGGTGGTTGTGGTGGTTGTGTCTAGGGTGGAGATAGAGCAAGGGTGGTGGTGGTGGTGGTGTTGGTGGTGGAGGTGATGAAGATGGTTGTGATGGTGATGGTGGTGCTGGTGGTGGTGGTGGTGGAGAGCCAAGTTGGATATAACTCTGGCAGAGTGGATGTTGCTGTGGTGGTGGTGGTGGTGGTAGTGGTGGTGGTGAAATTTAGATAGTGATGACAAACACATGTACAAGTAATGGCGCTGCATCACACCATTTCATTTCAGTCGTGATAACAGCATGATTATGCGCTGATGTAATCAATGTCGTTATCATTGTTATTAATACTGCCTTGCCGGAATGAGTGGTGGTGGTGGTGGTGGTGGTGGTGGAGACAATGCACACCTAGCAACACGTCACATCACGTCTCCCAAAAGCTCACAGTCGCACCAGCTGTGCTTTTCACACCTTTCTCATTTAATTACTATCTTTCCTTCACTTATCTCTTCAATCCTCCCTCTCACTCCCTCACTACCACCACCACCACCACCACCACCACCACCAGCAACAACAACAACAACAGTAACAATAACAGTGCAAACTAAGTGAACCCGGATACCAAGACGAAGCCAAACCTGAAGCAGCATGAAACTGAACCCCGCCAGCGCCTCCGTCAGGTCAGCAGCCAAAAATATACGCAAGGGGCGCCGACCCCCGCCACGGCCCTGCCTCCACTGACCCCCACCACGCTTCTAGACGCGTTATCACGCACGCTGGGGACGGAGTGGGGGCGAGGACGACTTGGGGGGGAGGGTAGAGTGAAGGGGGAGGGGGAGGAGGGGAAGGTAGGTGAGGTTACTTTGGAGAGACTGTAGCAACACGCCTAAATTTAAAGGTAAGGCTCGAGATATTTTCGGTGGTGACTTGCTGGAAAATTTATGACTTACGAAGCACAAAGAATTAAGCTGCATATTTATGGGTTTGCAGGAAATATACAAGGCAACATTCTTATTCATGGTGTGACTGTTATTGTTATTACTTCAGCAGTCAGTGATTGGTGGGTGGCCTCGACTATGTTTGTCTCCATCTGTCTCTGTCTAACTGCCAGTCTCTTGTCCTCCCCCCGTCTCTCAGGTACAGGAGCACATAATCTCACATTAAATTATTCCCTTTAAAGCTAAAACAGTCTCATTTCAAGGCACAGCTTCTGACAGAGTGCAAGGCGAGGTGCTGTAGGAAGCTGCACCACCGTCACTTCTCTATATTTGTCATGTAAACTGTGAAGGTGAACCCAGCGTCGCCCGGGCTGTGATTCTACCAAAATGGCTCTGCGGGGGGTGATGCCTCGACTGTGAGACTCCTGTGGGAAGCTCGCCCCTGTGGACGTGACACCGGCGTGCGTGCACAGTCCAGGCATGTGGTTACCTGCACGTCAAAACACAGCGCCGTCCTGTACTGGCGCGAGCAACACGGCCGCACCTGAGGAAACACTCCGGGCCTCCCTATCACAAACTTAACGAACGCGTCGGAAAACTGCGTGTACACTTCAGACTCATAATAAACTTGCGTCCCTTTCTCTTTATTTTTGGGCAGGCAGTAGAGGTAATTTGTTTTCCTTGCCTCCACCCCCACGCTGCTCTATTTGGGCTGGGGAAGACACCGGAAACCCAGATTTTACTAACATTCTTGCTTTTCCCTAAGGACACACCCATGCTAAGAACACGAGGGCTCAGGGCTGCGTTAAAGGGCGCCGGAGGACTCGCGCTTCTCACTCCCATCATAATATAGCCACTCCCTGCCCCCTATTCCCCGCCCCTGAGGAATGCCGGTTATGGCCATGCCTGGCAGTGGAGGGCGCCGCGCGTTTGAGTGACAGGATTCCTTCTCTCTCACCGCCCTACACTCATTAAGGAAAGATTATCTCCCTCTTCATTTTTCCCATCCATCATTTTTTCCTTCCCTATTTAGTGGACTATTTTTTAACAGCCTTCTACGTTCATTTTTTTTTATTGATGCCTTTGACAAACATTCCTTCCTTCTTGTGAATATCTTCGCGCTTTATTTAGTTGCTTATAATGATGAATGTAAGTAAGAAGCGTGTAGATGAAGAGAATTGGTGATAACAGGAAGGAGAGAAAAGGAAGGAATGGGAAACGTGAGAGAGATATGAAGAAGATAAAGCAGAGACGAACGAATGTAGGCATAGAAGACACTTGCTGAGAAAGGAGAAGGAAGAAGTGGTGATAAATTCAGACATGGGGAAAGAGAGAGAAGAAAAACACATGAAGAAAAAAGAAAAAGAAACTCAGAGAAGAAGAAAGTGAGTGAAGGAAGACTTGAAAAACGAGGAAAATATATATTAGATAGAGAAAAACGAGAGAAATAGAGAAAAAAAGGAAATATAAAAGGAAAACATAGGAGAGACGAAAAAAGACATATACGAGAAAACAGGAAATGGAAAAAAGTGAGCGAAAAGTAAGAACGAAGGAGAAAAGGGTTAAAAAAAGGCACCCTACTTTCATCTTCCCTTTTGACATGACTGCGGAGAAGAAGGAAGGGAGAGAGGAAAGACAGGAAAGAGAAGAAACGAAGTAGATGAGAAAAGGCGGAGAGTACCTTGAACCCCCAGTCTGTAGAAAGATAGGAGATGATGGAGAGAGGAAAGGTAATGAGAAGGGCGTGACCGGGTCTCCTCTCCCTCCTACGCCCTCCCTCACTCTCCCGCCCTCCATCATGAGTTACGAGCACACAGGAAGAGATGAAGCAGGGAAGGAGGAAGGAGGGAGGGAAGAAGAGATATACAGTACAGGAAGAAGGGGAGGAAGGAGAGAGAGCATCAAAGTTCCTGGGATAAGTTGTACAGCTGTATAATATTTTGACTTTAACACCGCCCCCCCACTCTCTCTCTCTCTCTCTCTCTCTCTCTCTCTGCTTCCTGTTTGGTGATGGTGATGGTGGTGATGTTGGTGGTGATGATGGCACACGCAGAGGACGTTCGGAGGCTCTGTCATGCACGCAAATACTCCCCGTTCATTTCTGTATATTCGGCTCGCACTCAGGAAATATTTACTGTTGCCAAGATAAAAAAAAAAAAATCCTAACTCACGAACGCAAACCAGAAGTGAGGTCACACACACACACACACACACACACACACACACACACACACACAATCTCCCTCTAACACTGTTTCATATTTCGCCGTATGTTTCAGTACCTAAGGCCGGACGTGAGGTCAAGGGTCACCTCTCAGCCTCTCATCTCCTCTGTCGCGAATGTAAAAGAAGGTAAGAGTATAAGAAAGTGAGGGTTTGTGCAGGGAGTCCCTGTATGAAACATGCCTATCTATTTTCGCTTATCATCCCCAGCCATAAATTTGTCTGAGCTTTCAAACCTCATTAATGGACTCGGCACTAACAACCTACCTACATTCGTTTATCACTCTCTGAAAACAAGAGCAGGATTAAGAACACAATCACCATCAGTAATCTATGAATGACTTCAAAATGTTTATTGGGTTTCTAATGTAAAGAAGGACAAAAAATAACTTGCTATAAGCCTGGAAGGAAGGTTGTAATGTTCTCTAATGTCTTATAAGGGAAGCATTAGCTGCCTATGAGACCCATTCCTGCAACTCAGACATGACGAACACCTCGAGTCTATACAGACAGACTTGGTTTTGAATGGCGACAGCAAGACACAGACATGCGACAATCAGTGATGAAGCTTCACAACACAACTGTGATCATCAGGCAAGCAATAAGGAAGGCGTGTGCGTGTTTGAGCAGTGAGGGGGGAGTAGAGTAAGCATAAGCCTGGGTGGTGACCGTCTCAGTGATAGGTGAGCCCGACACTCTCCCTCTCAGCCCGTCAAGGCAAACCTTAAAGGGGTGAAATTGTCGTGGCTGGGAATATAAACCTTTCAATACAGACTCTGACTCACACAACTGTATTTACGAGGCATACGTGTCAAGAAGCGGTGCGGAGTGCGTGTGTGTTGGGAAGCAAAGAAGCCTGGCAGCACACACACGTACACACACACGCACACATTCCATTTACCTTCCTGTACGTGTTGACGAGCCAGCAAGCTACTGCATGCAGACCCACGCACGCCGATAGCATCCCATGGAGCCACACGGCCTCCACCCGCCCATCCGCCTCGGCTTTCCCTCTTACCTACGACCAGGGAGAAATAAAACTATTTTTCACGTTCTCACGACTGTGATAAAGTAAATTCCGCGAGGCAGACGTCCGCGAGTCACCGCCAAAAACAGGGTGACGGAGATCATAGGTATTTTGGCGCCGCGCGCCGCCCGCCGTCCCGCAAGCAACAGCTGTTATTGCTACATGACTCTCAAAAGCATGGTCACCTTGATTATTATTGAAATGGCATGAATGAACATGGCTAAAGGCAATCTGCTAGATCAGAAGGTACAAAGCAAAGAGGAGCCTGAGTCGAGTCGTTAACCGGAGCTAGGACGCGCGAGGAAACAGGATCACCGTCCCGCTGCGAGGATGACAAGGTGATTGGGTCAATTGATAAATTGCATCTCTTAAAACTGAGACTCGCAGCCTCCCCTGCAGCACACGCTGGCCTGAACGGCTTTGTGCCCGCGGGGTGCCGGCCCTCAGCCCTGAGTGACCAAAGGCACCAGCGAAAGGTCTGACAGGCGGGCGGTGTGACCTCAGGTACTCGTGGCGTGAGGCCGCGTGCTGGCAAGAAGAACCGGGATGCTGCGTCACGTGGATCTCTGCTACTTCACCGCCGTGCCCCGCAACACACCCGCGTCCCCAGCACCCTCCTGACGCATACCTGTACGCCGTGACCTGTACTGACCTGGCTGGGGTAGTGAGGGCCGCCCTACCCACCCCGTCTGGGGCCTCGAGGAGTCCTGCCTCCAGGGTCAGGCCCGCACCTCACCGCGGCACTACACTCGTCGGTAAGTTCGTTAAAAGTTCGGGAATTCGAGTTCGTCGGGGTCGTTAAGATGAGCAGTGAGACACTCTCGCGGCCGCACTGGCGCACACACTGCCGCCTCCACCGCCTCCCCGCCCCCCGCGTCCCCGCGACACGCCCAGCCGCCCGCCGGCCACGCCCTCTGGCGACAGCTGACTCCCCGCGTCCCACGTGCCCTCAAGCCCCGCATTATGAGAATTACTGCCAATAAACAACACGGTATTCTACCGCGGAGGGACGTAAGCATCACTTCATCCTCTACATAATTCAAGTGCTGCCAAGAAATGACGGCGTGTGAGTGTACGGGGCAAGAAGTGTCTCCCAGCAACATTGGGCGGCGAGACAGACGAGTGACGTGCTGACGCTTGGCCCCGTGCCCCTCCCCGGCCCGCCCGCCCGCCACGCAGACGAGGATTGGCTCACGCATCCTGGGGATTTCGCTGCGGAAGGGAAAGGGTAGGGGCGGTGAGAGGATGATCGCTGGGAGACAGTGATGGGCGAAGAGACTGTGAAGAGGAAGAGGAAGAGCGATGTCAGCCGCGGGATGATCACTGCTCGCACACACTCCTGCACAACTGTTGCCTCCCAGGCCATCCACATCAAGGAGCGCCTGATGGTATGTTACGGGTTCATGTGCCAGGGAGTCAGCGTGTGAGGTGAAGCTTTTGAGCTTCAAAACACTGGTTTTGTCACACTTCATACGCCGATGTATCGGTATACTATAAGTAACATCGTGTCACGTGACGCAAGAGGAAGTGATAACAAAAAGTTATTTGTGTATATGACGCGTGATTTTTTTTTCATTGACTATTTATAATGAATAGTTTTACATTGAGTTTACAGCAACCTTCCACTATTCATTGAAGTATCCCTTAAACAACCGTTTTCTGTAACGCACAACTCAGTGGGGGACTAAAAAAGAAGCAGGTCCCGGCTGCTGTCACCCAGCACAGAACGATTATACAGACCAATGAGTTCAGGGACTCACTCCCAGCGGCGTCACTGCGCCGCGAGCACCAGCATTCATCACGCCATTTCTTGGATGCCAAGTCCTAGTCTGGACAAGCTCACCTGCATGTCAGTATAGGGAAACAATAACAAAACAAAGGTACAATGTACTTTACAGTAATACATTCACAAGTCAACCATACTTGTGTCAAATGCAAACATTTTCAGTCCTGACACATCCCTTATGCATCTAGAATACCAGGCATCTCCGTAGAAGTCCTCCTTTCCTCGACGCCGGCCGCAGCCTCCCGCCGCCAGATCCCAGCCAGCCCAGCCAGGCTGCCGGTCACGGCAAGACAATGCGAGTGAAGGGAAGCTGTCCCCGCCTGCCTCTTGCACGACCAATTGAGAAGATCCGTCCAACAGAGACCGGCGTGAGCCCTCTCAGAGTGACCCTGAGTCCAGGACGGCTAGCCGGCCCGGCACACTGGCAGCGACAGCAGCCGTCCTCAGGGCTCCGGTACTGGCAGCGACTATTGCATCGCCGCACGCCAGGGCAAATCATGGCGTTGGTGCCGCAGTAACACCGGCGGCACCCGTTGGCGTCTGTGCCGATGCGGCAGCCGGCGGCACACTCCAGGCGCTGGTCACCACACGCCGGGTCCACCTCGGGACGGATAGGCTCCACAGGCTCCACAGGCTCTGCGTCAACAGGATCAAACTCCCCGGGAAGGTCTTCAATGACGCCATCATCAGGCGGCCTTTGGTCTGGCAGGGCTGGAGCAGCAGGCTGCGGCTGGGCCACGCCTCCCTCCAGGGGCTGGTCGGGCTCCACTGCACAATTACAAAAGTAACAGTCGCGTTCCTCGTCTCGGTCGATGCAGCCTCGGAGACACTCGGGTATGGCGGGACAGACGCGCGGCGCATTGCAGCGACAGCTGGGGCAGCCGCCCTCCTCCTCCTCCAACGTGCAGCCCTCGGGACACTGGAGGGGCGGGCAAAGCGCCTCGCGTTCCTCACAGATACATTCAGGACAGCCGGTGTCCGCCACGAGTTGCTGGCACTCCTCGGGGCAGGCTCCCAGTGGACGACACAGCGCATCCTGACCGACGCAGGAACACTGGAGGCAGCCCTCCACGCCTCGCTCTACCGGGCAGGACTCAGGACATTCGAGGGGCACCTGGCAGTCAGTCAGCGCCACGCCGTCACAGATGCAGACACCACACGAGCCATCAGCTCGGGGCACCGTCTGGCACCCTTCAGGACACACGCGGCACTCTGTGGCGGCAGGGAGCCCACCACCATGGTGGAAATGCAACAAAAGCCACATTTACAACACAGCACTACCATCATGATATGCTATTATCATTGTGAACATCATCATCTTCACAAAGCCATTATAAACATGAAGTACTTGTCAAGACTCGAAGCCCCACCTTGCTGGGTCTCTGCAGCTGCCACCAGGCACACCGCCACCACTACCTGAGTCCACGCCATCGTCATGGTGAGCCGCCGCCGTCTGAGAGGCCGAGGAAAGGAGTGAAGCAGGAGGAAGGCAGGACTCCCTTTATTAGCCACTCCTTCCCTTGAGGCTTGACCTTGTGAGTTCCCACGCCCCCACAGCCTTGACTTGAGCAAACGCGATGCCGGAGAAGGTGTGTTCATGTGAGTCATGTGAACAATCAAGGCGCAACACCCTCAGGTAGGAAAGGCAGACGAAAGAATAGGGAAAAGAAAGTGTGAAGAATATTTAGAATAAGCAAATCACTGCACAGCGACGCAAGATGCTGAGAGACACCCAGCCAGAGACAAAGACGTAGCAACAGCACTGGCATCTCAGGTTTAATTATGACATTAGTGTGTGTCGGAGTACTGGGAGGGTAACCACTGTAATTTCCGTGTGTTGCTCACATCCGGGACAGGTGCAAACTACTTCACCACTCTCATTAGTCAGTGGGTCTCACGGGATGACAGCCGCGGCTTGATCCTTTCCTTGCGTCTTCAAACACGCCGAGCAAGAAAGCCTGAGGGACGACGCGGAAGCTCCATCACAATTATATTCAACATTTTGTCGGTGACTTATTGCGCATACATTTTCCACGTCACTTGTGTACTCATCCCTCCCTCCCCACTCCCCCTCCACAAGGCCAGCATGTGTGTTATGCTCAGTCACCGGTGTTTGAATATAAATATATGAATATGTAACTCGTGCAGCCAGATTCCAGCGACGCCGGTCGAGTGAATGTGTGAAGACTATCCATCACTTATAACCTGAATTAATATTACTCAGCTCTCATGTGAATTGACTCTTGTGGATCAAGGAGTCACCTTGCCGTCTTATATTTTAGGGGTGGGCGTTTGTCTTCTACGTATACCCGTCCTTCACCCAGGCCGGATTACACACGTGACCCTCAGTAAACATGAGCAGCCCATCCCCCTCACTCAGGGATACCAACTCTTTCCTGCCGGGGAGTCACCTTGACGTGATCGACACGCCTCTTGCGGGTTGTTGGTCCAGGGACGGGGGAGGGAGGGAGAGGGAGGTGGGCGGCTTTGCGGTACGGTGCTCGCCTCGCACCCGCAGGACTGAGTACCATTGCGACACTCTCTTCAATTGTCTTTACAAATAATTTTATGAACTTATCATTTTATTCATTTATCTCAAGTCATCATCTAGCCGGTATGAGGCATAAAATGGGCGTAATGCATTCCATCCCCCCTTACATTCACATTCTGTTCTGCATAACTTCATGACTTATTTTTGTCCTGATTTAAAAAAAATAAATAAATAAATAAATAAAATGTTTAAAACACAGAATGATTATTTCAGGTTTGTCTGAAGGTACTTAAGGCAACGCAAGGTCTTCCTGGCGTGCACGAGGCCTAAAAGATCATGGAAACACACAGTATGGTGGAAGACAAGAACATTTTATTGAATTACAAATTCATCAAAGTAACAGTGAATGAATGAATAATGTTAATGAACGAATGAATGGATGAAAGCTATGATGTTTCGAGTATTGTATGGGGCTGGAATATGGACATGGGAGGAGGAGAGGAGAGGAAACAATGCAGTGATGATGATCGTCTGTGGACTGCACAGTGAATAGTGAGCAAATGTGGAGAATTGGTGCTGAGAGGTGGCTGGTGAGCAGAGCAGGGAGTATTGGGGTGGCTTGGGTGCGTACGGAGGACAGAAAAAGAGCACCTGGTGCACAACGGCAAATGAGAGGACACTGGTGTGAACGGCTGACCTTCCAATTAAGTCAAAAGGCACAAATGAGCATCACATTATACATTCCACTCATTTTGGAGATGGTGAAAAATTCTCTTGGAGCACCAACCATATACTGCATGCAAAATGAGGTCAGTGATGTGAATTGTTGATCTTCTGGGTCAAGTCACAGGTCATGAATTACTGTCATATTATACTTCTGAATGAACTCACCATTAACAATGGTTTTTGTTATGCTGGAGTTGTTACAACTCAATGCTTTCCACGTTCCATGCGTAGGTAAATGGCTAAGGAGTGTATTAGTGCTGGCAGACTGCAAAACAAATCTTTGTAACGAGCAGCATCCTGATACAGAGATGTAAAAAAAAAAAAAAAAACTCTTCCAGATTTTCAAAATGCCTATCAGAAAATATGTTAAATAAATCACCAAATGAAAGAAAAGTAGAAATGCCATCATAAATTGCAATATAATAAGGTAATGAGAGACAATAAATAACCAGTGCATTAAATCATGATAAAGAAAACCAGCACAGCAATGTTCACTGGTTGAACTCTCACCTTCAGCGGCTGCTCTTCACACCCTCCACACAGCTGCCAGGCTCATGCTAAGTACTTCTTCCTGTTACACTACTAGTACAGTATGCTGAGACTCTAAGCTACGTTAATGACTGTTATAGATGTGTAAGTAAGCTAATCTCCACCCTACTTGTAAAGTTTGAGTGAGGCCCTCTTGAGTACAGGCACCATTCCAAGTATTCAGGCTGACAAGAACCTCAGGTCATATCTTGTTAAAGCATTACAGTACACAGGTGAGTATTATCAAAGTTTGTGAGTCAGTTATCTTAAATGAAGAACAAAGAATTTTGCAACAAACAATGTCTAGGATGAGAAATGTAAAGCGCAAGATTTATTATGTTCCGTGGGGGTGTTATTAAGCTGATGTGAAAAATTATCTAGTTCATAAAAAAATTAGGTATATTCTATCATACAAAATTTCATTTAAACATCTAATCCAAAAATGTTTCAATATCAGATTTCTAAAATCCTTCTCTGATGTGACTTGAGCAAGAGCCATTCATTATCCAACACTTGTACTGAAGGCAAAACTCAGTAAATGACTAAGACAATTGCTTGAGCAAACAGGATGGGAAATGAGTACTATCGAAGAGTGAGCCACACATACGCACACCTTATCCTTCTGCCTGGGAGTCAAGACACTATTGCTTGCGGTGCCACCTCTTGATGAAGCGGTGGATGGCCTGGCTCACGTCAACGGGAGCGTCCAGCATCAGGTCGTGACCCCCATTGGGTACCATCTCCAGGAAGGCTCGGGGAATGGTCTGTGCAGCAGGAAACATCTTCATCACAACTCAGCTCTTACAAAATTTACGATGCTGCTTTAAATGAACTAAGCATTTTCTTTCAAGTAACACTCTCAACACATTAGGCACCCGAGTACTGATGCATTTACTGGTGTGGAGTAATTCTAAATGTATTCTAAACCTGATGGCCAGATACTGTTGTGTGATTTATAAGCAGCACACTCACCCTCTCCATCTCACACATCTCCACCAGGGTGACATGCTCGTCCTTCATGCCATGCAGCAGCAGTGTTGGCACGGTTATCCTGCGATGGAAGGCAATGTCACCCTCAGGCCAGATCTGCCCACGAGCCACATTCTCTAGCACATAGCGAGGCGTTGGGGTGATGGAGGAGCCTGACAGGGCGTCTGCAGCAAAGTGTTTCCCTCGTGGCGTGTACAGGATCTCACGACTGTTGAGGGAAATGCTCCAGCATTTAGTCAACACTGGCCAAGGAGAGGTGAGGAGAAACTAGCACACATAAGACTGTCCTCTTGCAATCCTCACATCTACCATACTTATAGGCATTTATTATACAATACAGAAAACTTCCCACACTCTGTTCTGACTCACCTGCAGCATCCACAGGCCAGGAAGGGGCTCAGGAAGGCAGCCAGGCGTGTGTGAAGGAAAGACTTGTTGGGAGGATTGGGGATGAGTGGACTTGGTCCCCCACAGCTGGCCAGTATTACTAGCCGCACAGATGACACTCTGCTCCTTGCCAATGCTGCAGCGATGGAACACCTGCACCAATAACAAGGAATACAAGTGAGACATAACCTGTCAGAATACCATAAAAGTCCCTCAGATACTGAAAAGAAAGACAAAACATCATGCCTGGCTATCTTATTTTAGAGGGAATCTAATTCAGATATGTAAACAGACAAAATAGAGATGATTTTAAAGTGTACTGCAGGTATATAACTATCATTTCTTCTAGTATTCAATGAATTTGGGGAATGAGCAATTTAGAATGTATTGTGTAAAATATGACAGACTATAATTCTAAAGAGTATAACCATAAAGTTTACTCATCAGTGTTATAAACCTCCTGCTCACCCATATCCATGTCCAATGACCACACACTTGCGGCCTTGTGGCACAAAGAGATCAAAGACAAGGGTGATCTGGTCCAGCATCTGAGAGAAAGTATAATGTTCGGGGTCTTTTGGTGCAGAGCTCAGTCCGTGGCCCATCAGGTCTGGTGCTACAACCTGCAAATGTGAAAAAATATTTATGGCACAGGATTGAGTTTTGTATAGCTGGTTCTTAACTGACAAATCTGAGCCAACAAAGATGACAGAGTTTTGAGGTTCTGAACAGAGATGTAAGCATTGTAAAAGAAATAACAAAAGTGGTAATGAGAGTTCAATGAAATATTAGTCACAGAGAATGAATAGATCGAGTCATGATGGCCAAACACTCATCAAACTAACCTCATATCCCCGAGTGACAAAGTACCACAGTTGTTGCCGCCAGTGGTCACTGCTACCTCCCATGCCATGCAGGAAAAGCAGCAGGGGTTTTTGCTGAAATATCAATAATAAATATCAGTCAGAATTAGAAGTCAAGTGTTTGATGCAAAGAGATTTGTTATTATATGATCATGAAGAGTGACACAAGAGTATCTTCCATACTTATACATTTCACAGCACAACATCTCAGTTGTCATTCTTGGTTTCTTAATATACTTGTACTATGTGGCATGGATTACCTTCACTTTGCACTCAGCAGTGTTCTGGCAGAACTCCTCGTCACTGGGGTTGGGCTTCTGCCACCAAAACACCATCTGGCGGGCCACGTGCATGTGGTCATATGGGACGTGCTCCTCCTCCTCCATCTCCTCAATGATGAGGCGGCGCGGTGTGGTGGGCAAGCCATCAGCTGGGTTGATGTGAGGGGAGGGGGAGGGGCTGGCAGTGGAGGGAGTGGCTGAGCTGCTCACAGATGTGTTGTCTGCACCTTCACATCTGCTGCTTGCACCTTTGGCTTCTGTAATAGTGTCAAGGAAAGATGACAATTACAACAAATATTGCAGAAAATCAGCTTTACTTAATATTAACAAAACAAGAAATGAGTAACTGATCCCACAATCTTTCCAAGCATTTTTATCTTTGCAACAACAGTTACTGAAAGACACTGCACACACTGGAATATCACCCACCTTGTTCTGTGGGCTGGAGTGGAGGGACCTCTAGGGACAAGGCAACATCCTGACCCTGTGGGGAGTGACCGATGGAGATGGCATGAACTGTGTCAATGTTCATCTGAATGTTGCTCTTTCCTATGTCAATGTCGCTCCCAATTGACCCTCGTCTATTACAGGAGGAGGGACTGTTCTCTACATGAGTAGCTTTAGCACCATGCATTTCACTTATATCAACAAAATCTGAGCTCTCCTCATGCCCATCAAACCCCAAGTTGACAATACCCTCCCTCTGATCAAAGTTGTATGCTCTGAAGTCTTCCACAGATGACCCTGTGACAGATATTGAAGGTTTGGACTCTAATATTTGGCTCAGGGGAGATGAGGAGGCATCATATCTTGGCACTACATCTGGGAGAATCTGTGGGGCTCCTGTGAAGTCCTCAGGCAGAGTGGTGTCCTCAGGGGTGGAAGGAAGAGCACAAGCCCCATCAGTGATCAGTCTGGTGGTGTCAGAGTACTGTCCAAATGCTGCCTCCCTTTCCTGGTTCACTACCACACCACCCTTGTAGGTCATTGACATTTTTGCTAACTTCAGTGCAGGTAATGAGTGACTCTCATGTAAGGCAGTTCTGGGAGTCTCCTGGCGAGCACCGTCTCCCCGCAAGGCGTCACTGGAGGTTTGGTCTGCTAGGGACTCATCAAGGTTTCCCAGTTGTGCCTCCCCAGTGGACTTGGTTTGTCGCAGCTCATTCCTCAGACTGCTCTGTTGGGAGCCACTCTTTGAACCACCAAAGTCACTCTTCCCAGAATCAAACCGCAAGAAGTCTGGCCTTAGGGAGTTTGAAGCTTGCCGATGTATAGCCATCAATGAGCTGCTGAGTGAGAACTTTGAGCTCCCTGATCTGGACTGTGGCTTGGGGCTTCCAGCATTAGACTTGGGGCTGTGATTGCGACTTGACAATTTTGGGCTGCATGGGCATGACCTGGACTGTCTGGGGCTGTAGACTGGAGGTGCCAAATGTAGGGAGGCATCAGGTGAGCTACTTCCGTCATTGATACTCATGCTGACGCCATCCAAGACGTCCTGAGTTACTGCCTCCTCAGCAAACAGGGAGAAGCTGGTGCGCAGTTCATTGTCCATCACTCTGTGGGCCCGGGCAAGCTGCTCATCACTGGCACTGTACCTGTGAGAAAAGAAAAAAAAGGTGGAATCAGTGAAGTGGTTAACTAGATATACTCGTATAGTAAAACAAATATTTATCTGAGAACTAGAATTTCATTTCATGCTGAGCCAACATGCATGGAATCAATAATTTATACAAACCCTCACCTGGAAAGTAGCTCCTCATTAAACACTGATTTGAATCCCTCCTCATCAGAGCTTCCTCCTGCCAGGTCGTCTACTTTGGGGGTTATTGTCTCCAGTTTGACAGATGGGACATGGGCCAGCACATTGTCTCGCTCCAAACAGGGAGGCTCCTGGAGCTCTTCCTCGTGGCCATCAGCTCCCATAATCTAACACGATAGTGCACTCTCATTGTTTCAACCTCAAGATGTCTCAATTTTTAAAAATCAGAGCAAAAAATGTCATAGTAGTATTCCTTCTTGAATAATCGTGACAGCTCTTGATGCATAAAAGAAAACCTACATAAACAATACCTTTTTGTGGCAGACAGAACATCGGAACTTTCTCTTTGACTTTCTCAGGCTCCTTCGAGACCTTCTGAAGTTGACTGTATTTTGGTTGGAGTCAGGAGTAACAAAGGGACCCTCCCAGTGGTTGAACCAGTAGTCCTCCAGTGAAGCCAAGGAGATCTGCCCATGAGACAGCAACATGATGCACAAGAAAATCCTTGCAAATATACCTTCATAAAAGCACCAATAAATAATGTACTGAACTCAATAAAATTCCAAATTATCAGGTAAAACCAGCATAGCAACAAATCACAAATCAAAGTCCACACTTGCCTCGTCATCAGCCGGCACCTTGAACACATCCTCCTGGTCACTGAGTCTGGCCTCTGCTGTCCGGCTGACCATGGCATCCACAATGGCTGGGTTGGCTGGGTGGAGGTGCATGACCCGCAGCCTGAGCCGCTGCTCACCGACCTCCACCCACACCCGTCCGTCAGAGTCATGGCTCAGGCTGCCCGAGGCCACGCCAACTGCATTCTGCCGCCTGGAGTGTGACAGTGTTAAATCAAAGGGTAAGGAGAGCAGCCACTACATGATGCATAACTGCAGGACTTTCATGTGAGGTGATATGGATTTCCCAAGTAGCAGTTGCCTGGGATCTACTTTTTAACATTCCAATTAACTATCCAGTATTAGAAAAAAATATTATTATGATCCACTGGCTAACCATGTAAGATAAGCTGGTAAAGCAGCAGAGAGATGAAATGACCTGAAACTGATTTGAGAGGGATGGCCATGGGACTTACTTGGGGAGTCTTGCTGCCACCAGGTCATGGAGGAAGTCCCAGTTCTCCACCACTTCGTCCCGGATGCTGAGAATGCGCAGGTGGAGGTTGTCCATCGTGCTCCCTCACCACTTGTCTCGCCTCACCTCCTCATCTTTAGTGACTCAAGCTGTTGTGAAATAGACAACCTTGCTTGCATTCTCATATCTTTCCAGTCATGTCTTTACTCATACCTGCAGGAGCTCTCAAAATAATTAAAATTTTGTCGTTACATTTTGGGTCATGACACTAAAACCACTCTGGCCCATCACACATTCTAACTAGTAAAGTGATTTTATCTTAACAAGCCCTGAATTGACCCAGACTGAATTTTACTAACCAATGATCCCAAAATATTAACTCAAACTCCTCACTTATCACAGGGAACCTCTGACCCTGTTGACTCTTCAGTGGCATTAACCTAACCTAAAGCCTTAATTCTTGACAAGAAGGCAGCTCTGTCTCCTTGAGCCCACAGAGCCATTGTGTATTAGCCAAATTAACTTCCTGACACTGCTTTGGCTGCCTAAGATATAACCAAGGAAGTGAGTGTGCTTTTCCCCAAAAAAAATCTATCTTTCTGAGTCAAACTTTACAGTTGTGGTTCACCATCTAAATCACTCCTACAATTAAAAAAAAATATTTGCCTCATAATACATGTGTGGCTTTCATCCAGTGTTGTAGCAGATAACACAGTCTTGCCCCAAGGCACTGGTGACCCTGGCCTACCCACAGACCCTCACACACTCTCTCTCTCCCTCCCAAGGGGTATGTTTACCCAACATCAGTATCTCAGCAATAACACTGCACAGCACCACCTGCCTCCCAGCCAAGTCGCCCCGAGGTACAGGCAGCGTTCAGTGAAGGCAGGGCCGCAATGGACGCAAACATGTCCCCTTATCAATAAAACATGTCTGATGTAATGAAATAAGTGAAAGTGGAACAGTCTCCCATGATCACCTGGGCGCTTCCTGCCTGGGCTGCACCTGTTCGTGGGAAAATCCTGCTCCCCTGGGACGTAAAACGTACAAAACAACACACCACTGTCTCACACTCACTCAATTCCTACTTACTGACCTTTACTATTCGCCTTCGGTGCCGCCTGAAGCCTGACGTATCCGTGACGTCGGTAAACAAGATGAGACTTGCAGGATGAAGACAGCGCTCCATTGGCAGAGAAGCGAGCAACCCAAGAGAGACGAGAGCTGTGATTGGTGGAGCAGCCAGCGCAGCAAGATGGAGAATGAAGCAGCACCTGTGATTGGTGTCCATCAAGGCTAAGTCATTTCTTCGTATTGTTTCTGGTCAGGCAGCACCGCGTACATGTTACACAGGCAGGGAACCAAGGGCTCGTCTTATATTCTCTCTCCCCGTCTTCTGAAAGTGCGCATCGACATCTGAATATTTATGAGATCGGTACTTGATAGGGCATTGAAGTTCAATCTGGCGAGTTTTATTCAGATGTATTTGTATGAAGGGCGTGGTTAGGCAGTGTTATGCTCGCGGGATGAGTGAAAAGGTTACTTGAGTTGGTAATAACTGTAATAGTTAGTTTGTCTCGACTTGCTCTACAGGGTGATTGCTTTCCTTCCTGATGAATGTCGTACAGCGACTGCCTCGTGATCCGTATCCTGCTCCCAGAATGAATAACGAATAGAAATGATTGCCTGAACACACACACACACACACACACACACACACACACACACACACACACTCTCTCTCTCTCTCTCTCTCTCTCTCTCTCTCTCTCTCTATTTATGGGCACACTCGAGTTACTATTCACAACACACACACACACACACACACACACACACACACACACACACACTCTCAAGGTTAGGTCGTAAGTTCAGCGTGTGACAAAATCAAGTTTGCCATTGACCTTTGAAAACACAGTTACACAATTGCAGTCTTGGTAACTGTACTGTTCTGTCCTGCGTTCATTCATTGTTCTTGGCATTCTATTCTCATTTTAATTGCATGCCTTCTATAAATAATTCATGTTTACTTTTGATGTATTTCATTCTAATAGTTTTTGTATTTTTTTTACCTTTAAAGTAGATTGGATAGTATTGTTTTTACAGTGTTTGTGCTTCCCTCGTCTTCCTTCCTTTCTTCTTTCCGCCACAAACCAGATCTCTCTCGCCTTGGGATGTCCTTTTATATCTTATGTATTACTAGCATCAAAACCTTTACTGGCCGTTATTCCCAGCGCCACAAAGCCTCACACGCACAGAGTATCGCCACTACAAGCGGTCATATCGCCACACTAGCTTACTCCATGCTGTCACCGCCACCACCACCACCACTTCCAGCACTGCCACTACAACTACCACCACTACTACTACTACTACTACTACTACTACTACTACTACTACTACTACTACTACTACTACTACTACTACAACTCTTCTTCCTCTCACATACACACACCATCGCCCACCACTACAGCAGCATCACAGCATCACAACACCACCACCACCATCACCACTCCGGGCCGCACCTCGTAAAGCAAGCCGCTCGCTGAATCCAATTCCAGGCGCCATGATACACAATCTGATAGCGTGGCCGAGTGCGTGACATAAGGCGGAAGGGAATGGCTGGTATGAGGGCCGCGGGAGGAGCATCGCTGAGGACGAGACGGGAGGGAGCGGGCCAGTTGAGGAGGAGGAGGAGGAGGAGGAGGAGGAGGAGGAGGAGGAGGAGGAGGAGGAGGGGTATTAAGTCGCGCGCACACACACACACACACACACACACACACACACACACACACACACACACACACACAGCTCTTTTGTTTCCAAGTGCGAGGGAGGAAATGGGAGCACAGCAGCAGGCGTGGGCGAGACGGTCACTGCCTCTGTGTATCTGAGTCACAAGAGCACGCGGGGAATAGGCCAACAAGGGCTTCACGATACCTGGCGTTCTGTTCCCTCTTTACGTACGTACTTACTGCAAGCAGCCTCATTTTCTCGCCTTGTCTTCAATGTTTAGTGCAGTGACAGGGTTAAGATTCGCTGTGATTTTAATTTAGTTTCGTTTTTATTGATTCTCGTGTGTGAGGTGTTCAGTATTTTTTTCTCTCTCTCTATCCTTTTTTATTGATTAGTCTCATTTCCTCACGTGCAAAAAAAATAAATAAATAAACAGAAACAGATGCGTTGTTCTTTCATGACAATAATCTCAAGTGAACTGAATAAAAGTAACTAAACAAAATACATGTTAAACCAAAAGACAGTTGACATATCTTAAACAAAAATTGTAAGTAAAAAATGGAAAAGTTATGAGATGAGATAGTGAGGGAAAGAGAGAGGGAGAGAGAGAGAGGAAATGATGAAGGGACGTTGTTCGTTGGGGGGCGTGAAGTGGGGTAGGTTACGAGGGGCGAAGGAAAGGTTTATGAGGAGAAAGATGACTATGAGGGAGATGGCGAAGGTCAGGAACTAGGACAAGGATGGAGAGAGAGAGAGAGAGAGAGAGAGAGAGAGAGAGAGAGAGAGAGAGAGAGAGAGAGAGAGAGAGAGAGAGAGAGAGAGAGAGAGAGAGAGAGAGAGAGAGAGAGAGAGAGAGAGAGAGAGAGAGAGAGAGACAGACAGACAGACAGACAGACAGACAGACAGACAGACAGACAGACAGACAGACAAACAGACAAACAAACAAAGAAACAAACAAACAAACAAACAAACAGACAGATAGACAGACATACATAGATAGATAGACAGACAGACAGATGGACAGACAGACAGACAGACAGATAGGCAGACAGACAGACAGACAGACTGACAGAGACAAACACTGCATATGACATAAAATTTGCATGAAGGAAGCAAAAGATATTAGTATGAAAGGAAATGAAGATAAAGGAGAAGGAGGAGGAGGAAGAAAAGGTAAAGGTATAGTAAAAATTCATGAAAACATAAATCTCTCTCTCTCTCTCTCTCTCTCTCTCTCTCTCCTCTCTCTCTCTCTCTCTCTCTCTCTCTCTCTGTCTGACTCCTCAATTCTTCTCCATTTCCTAACTCTCCACATTCCCTCTTTTCCTGAACCATCTCTCATCCTCTCCTCTCCCTCAAACTCTCCCTCCCTGCGGTCACTCTTCCCTTCAGTAACCAACCCGCGAAGAGGCGAGGTGGGAGGAACACGAAACGCCAACTTTATTAGCCAGTAAAGAAAAATAATGGAGGCATAACTAGCAGCCAATAATTCAGGGTTCTTGGCCCTACACCAAACCTCCTTCAGGAACGGGGCGGGGCGAGGGAAAGATGAGGGAAGAGTCCAATGCAGCCTGGGAATTGATGGAAAATATTTTACATGTACATGGTGTTTTTATTGTCATTATTAGGTATTATGTGATTTTTTTTTTCAGATATTCATGGTGGTGATGGTGATCGTGGTGGTAACAGTAGTAGTAGTAGTAGTAGTAGTAGTAGTAGTAGTAGTAGTAGTAGTAGCAGCGGTGGTAGTAGTAGTAGTAGTAGTAAGATTATTTGTAAGTTCATATTACATAACACAAGAACAACAAGAACAACAACAACAACAACAACAACAATTGCCTAAGAGCACCTGAGGGAGGCGAGGGCGACAACAGAGAGAACACAATAGGTCAGCGACGGGCGTGAGGGAGTGACGGGCAGGGCGTGATGCGTGATGAGCCGCCCTGGATATGGTGATGAGGTGTGGGAGGAGAACAGACGGGCTGAGATGGGACGTGATGAGATGGGAATGTCAACTGGCTCGGTCCGTCTCCCTTCCATTACCTGCGAGTTAATAGGATTTGCACCTTCAGGTCCCGTGGGTCCCGGCGCCGCCCGCCAGCAGCGCCACGTCCTTGGGTCAACACCTCTGCGCTAAGGACACTACCAGTCTGGCTGCTGACTAACCTCGGGAGATTAATTATGATGCTAAGAGAGAGAGAGAGAGATTAGCTTCATCCTGCTTAGCCACTGGTGTTATCATATCTTTCTCTTCTCTCCCTCTCACGCTGCACTCGCCACTCACTCGCCCCCTCACCACCGCACTCAGCCCCACAGTCCCAGCACAGCACTTCTCATGCACTCACGGCACTTTGCACCCTTTAACAAGACACCGCAGCCCACCAAGATGCGACCCGACCGCACTTAAGCACTCCAGAAACACCGAAACATTATGAAACACTAAGCACTCTAACGGGGACAAGAAGCAACACTAACACAGACAAGAAAATGGAAAAAAAGGACAAGAAAAATAATAAATGAAAAGACAGATTCATGTACATTTATTTACCATCTGTTTTTTTGGCCCTATTTTTCTCAGTGAACATTTTTCCCCACAGTCACAACTCACGTTTCCCTCTCCCTTCTGCCTCTCCTCTCTCTCTCCCAGCCGACCCATCCATCACCGCCGGGAGCCCAGGGAGTCAGAGCCTATCGCCGTATGGTCGTTACAGAAATAAAAAGATATACAAGTGGTCTTAAAGGAGGCTTATTGGGGCCATGCGTCACCTTATCTACACCGCCGCCACGGGAGGGAACCAATGATGACCTGGATATTTTTTTGGGGCGATTGGTGGTACTTTTATAGCACTTTATGGCCACGGAATGCCACAGGGAACTAACATCTTAACATGTGATCTGAGGGTGTAATCTGTATGGTACTTTATGGCCACAGAATGCCACAGGGAACTAGTATTTTGATATATATTATGTACGCATAATCTGTACAGTACTTTATAGCGATGAAATGCCAGATCTTACTATATAATCCCTCTATATAACCTATGAACTAGATAAAACACCTCTAAGTGGTATTCGTGACGGGATTTATTTTTCAACAAGAGCACTAGGAGACATTACGCGGATGACTAGGTGTTCTTACCGCTAAACATCTGTGCACTGCAAGAAAATGCCACTCATGATCTTCTCAACGCTGGACTAACACCCGAGCGCTGAGAGGCACGCCACCTGAAGTGCTGCTCGCAAAGGACAAGTCTTCTTCACAATGAACATGGCGACCACCTCGCACCTCATTTCGCCAGACACACACAAGGGAGAGTGTGGATTTAATCTCAGCCTACTAATTTCCACACACTATTTCTGGACAAAATATGATGCCTTCTAAAATCGTGACCAACACAGTGAAGGAATAAGACGTGAAATTAATGAACTAACTATGTTTACTAATTTCCAGTCACTATTTATTTCTGGGCAAAATAGTATGTCCTTTGAAATCGTGATCTACACAATGAAAGAATCAGCTTTGAAATAACCTAATTAATGAACTGAATTAATGTAAACCTAGTCTAGCATAACCTCACCAAATCTGATCTATAATAGCCCTCGGGTGAAAAGGTTAACGTTAGTCCAGTATTATCACACAAAAGCCGCATTAAGTGCAGGGCGACGCAGGCAAGTGCTCGCCCTACTCGTCTGAGCCCAGGCGGCGATGTGTCCCCTCAGCAGAGAGCATCTTTGCATTCATGAGGGGCGGCGGCGGTCCCTGGACGCCTGAAGATCATCAGGATCACAGCGGCTAGACGGGGTTCACGGGATCAGAGGCCGCTTTGATCCTAGCGCGCCAGACTCAAGCTACGCGGTGGTGACGACAGGAGGAGGAATGTGAGTAGCATGTAACATTAGTAAGAAGACAACAACGCAGGAACATAAGGAAAGGTGCAGGAAGCGATCAGGCATACACGTGGTAGCCTCCCTCTGAAACACACCATCACCTATCAATGGACCAGATAAAACATTTCATTTTTAAAGCTCCCCATTGACTTGGCACTAACAACATGATTACCGAGTCTGTTCCATTCATCTCCCATTTACTCGTATATTTTAACCCACATTTCTAGCTTCCTCAGGTACCAGTGGTCCTTTTATGGCTAGTAAGTTCTCAAGCCTCTCCATTTGTATTTCAGCAAAGTTGTGAGAGTGAACGCAAGCCAGCAAACAGTTCAGGCGTGACAGAGTAAAGCAATACGACAAGTTTGAAACGCTTTCTTGTTTTTCCTTTTTACTGAAGGACTCGAACGATATGCCAATAAATCCAATATTTCTTTCCTAACAGTTCCTCTTTAAATTTAGAATCTCTCTCTCTCTCTCTCTCTCTCTCTCTCTCTCTCTCTCTCTCTCTCTCTCTCTCTCTCTCTCTCTCTCTCTCTCTCTCTCTCTCTCTCTCTCCCTAAGGATTACAAAAAGGGGCTTAATTGCCGTTCCATAAAAAAAGTATATGGCAGATTAACAACATAAAAATATATACTATTAATAATATGAGAGAGAGAGAGAGAGAGAGAGAGAGAGAGAGAGAGAGAGAGAGAGAGAGAGAGAGAGAGAGAGAGAGAGAGAGAGAGAGAGAGAGAGAGAGAGAGAGAGAGAGAGAGAACAATAAACAAAGGCCTAATGATCTATAACATGCTGGAATGAAGGATGAGGTCAGAATGGAAACCAGATGGGAATTTCCAAGCAATTACCGCCATCAGATCGACAACCACCATCACCACCATCACAACCACCACCACCATCGCCACCACCGAACCCTCATGACCTTAAAAAGCTTCAGTCTCCGGTGCAGCTAAAAATCATCCTTATCTCCGCGTCTGTAAGGTAAAAAGTCAGGGGCGGTAACTTCATTGTCCAGAAAATGTTGTTGTGAGGAAAGAAAAGAGACAAAGGAGGAAAAGCAACAAAGAGAAACGAAAGATGAAAAAGGAACAGAGAAACATGACTGAGAGAGAGAGAGAGAGAGAGAGAGAGAGAGAGAGAGAGAGAGAGA
>NC_087185.1:687500-697500 GCF_035594125.1 Scylla paramamosain
GTGTGTGTGTGTGTGTGTGTGTGTGTGTGTGTGTGTGTGTGTGTGTGTATCGATAAAAATGTAGAGTCTAGTACTTAAAATTAGGTAAAAGTAAAATGATAACGACATTAATAGCAATAATATCATCAACAAAGCACTGTTTCCACGTAGGGAGCCACGGCCACCACCACCACCACCACCACCGCAACAATTACACATTTGCAATGATCTCCATCTGACCTTCCCTAAATCTTGGGCCAAATCCTACCGTCTGGCTTGTAATGGAGTCTGCTACAGTATGCTGCCGCTCTTCCTTCCTTTCTTCCTCTCTCCCTTCCTCTGTTTCTCTCTGCTTCTCTCCTTTCCTTCTTTGGAGCTTGCCTTCATCCAGTTTTCTTCCTTGTTTCCCTAGAGAGCTCCCTTTCCCTCCCTCCTTTCATCCCTTTCTTCCTCTCTCTCTTCCTCCGTTTCTCCTTCCAATCCTCCTTTCCTCCGTTGCATCTTATCTCCATCCTGCTTCTCTCCTAGCTACATTTTTTTCCTTCTTTCCCTAGAGAGCTCCCTTTCCTCCCTCCTTTCCTACCTTCCTTTCTCTTTCTCTGCCACTTTCTTTTCCTCCCTTGAATCTTGCCTTCTTCCTGCCTCTCTCCGAGCTACAATTTTCTTCCTTGTTTCCCTAGAGCTCCCTTTCCTCCCTCCTTTCATCACTTCTTCCGTTTCTATCTCCTGTTTCCTCCCTCAAAGCTTATCACCCCCCCCCTCTCTCTCTCTCTCTCTCTCTCTCTTTTTCTCTCTTGGCTACAATTTTTTTCCTTTGTTTCCCTGTAGAGCTCCCTTCCTCACCTACTTCTTACCCACATTTCCTGCCTCTTTCCTTTCAGGTTTCTTTCCTTCTCCGCCAAGCCATCTCTCTCTCTCTTTCCCAAGCCTGCCTCCTAGTCTCTCCCTCCTTCTCCCACTTCTACTTCTTTCGCTCCTCCAAGCATGTACCTCTTTCAGTCCGCCTCCTTCCTCCTTTCTAGACTGTTTCCCTCTCAGTCTCTCTTCCCCCCAGCCAGCGTCCTCTCCTCCCAGTCCATAGTTCTCCCAAGGTGTCCTACTCCAAATCCAGTCTCTGCCCTGGTCTCCTTGTTGAGTTCTCCTCCTTCCCGCCCTGCCTGCCTCTGCCCGAAACTGTCCTCAGTCTGTTTACTTTCCCTCTGTTTTAGTTAGCCTTGTCCCTATCGCCAGCCTTCCTCCCGGCCTGCTTCACTTCCTAGTTAGCTCCAGTGGCCTGCCTCGTTTTGGATTTCTCTCTTCTATCCTTCCTTTCTCTCCCAGCCTCTACGACTATCAAAATACCTCCCTTTCACTGAAAAACTCCCTTCTTCCCTCCCTCTCTCACGGCGCCCTGCCTCCCAGCTATCTTGACCAGCCCTTCATAACCGAAGCGAGAGACAGAAGCAGTTGGGAGGGAAAATAAAAGAGAATGAGTCTAAAAAAATAGTGAAAGGGTAATGGGGTGGAAATAAAAGCAATTGAGGCGTCGAGATAAATATAAAAAGGTGATGAAGAGAGAGAGAGAGAGAGAGAGAGAGAGAGAGAGAGAGAGAGAGAGAGAGAGAGAGAGAGAGAGAGAGAGAGAGAGAGAGAGAGAGAGAGAGAGAGAGAGAGAGAGAGAGAGAGATACACCCAGAATATACAGGTGAATCGGAAATCGATTTACACATATTCTATAATCTAATCCTATGCTTGCAGAAACCGACATTAATCTGTGGAACTTGAGTTAAATGTTTAGACAATCTAAGAGTGTTGTGTAGAGACTTACAAAAAAACTCCTTTACTTTCCCTAACTGAAGCTTTCCTTTATCTTCCTTGTTCACGCCAGACTACCTCCTCCCTGCTCTCCCTTGTAAATATGAAAGGAGAACGAACACAAGAGACATGGTTGTAAAAAAAAAAAAAAGGAAGAATATAAATAAACAAAGGAGAAGAAACACAAAGAAAACCACGCTTGCAGAAAGAAGGGAATAAAGCGCAAATGCAGGAAAGCGTAAAATAACATGAAACGTGAAAGAAAGGACGAAAGGAAGAAGAGAATGAAAGGATAAAGCAAAATAAAGAAGAAATATCATACCAATATAAAAAATTGTGTTGGGATCGACGATGGATTTCAGAAAGGAAGATAAATTTATTGTCGATACGTCGCGGGACAGTCGAACATACAAAGAAGAAAAACTGAAGGCAAGAAAAATGAAAGAGCAAATAAAATCTAAGGAAAAATACTATCAGGTTATAATTTGTGGATGTGACGTCCAGCAGGCGCTATTGGAACCATCAATACCGCCTTCATTTTTTTGACTCGGCAGGAATGAGGCAGGCGAGGGCCGGCTCACAGAAAAAGTGCCTTCCGATGAGGAAAGAAAAAGAGAGAGAGAAAGAAAAGAGAGAAAAAAGACGGGAGATTGAGGGGAAATAAAAAGATTGAACGGAAACATCATTAAATGCTCCCGAGATTTCTTCTCTCGAGGGATTCAGGAAGGATGAAAGGAGATGCTATCCTCCACTGACAGCCCACCTCCACGCCTCCCGCACCTCCTCCACGCCTCCCGCACCTCCTCCACGCTTCCCGCACCTCCTCCTCGCCTCCTGCACCTCCTCCACGCCTCCCGCACCTCCTCCACGCCTCCCGCACCTCCTTCGCGCCTCCTGCATTTCCTTCACGCCTCCAGCATCTCCTCCACGCCTCCAGCATCTCCTCCACGCCTCCCGCACCTCCTCCATGCCTCCTGCACCTCCTCCTACCTGCCTTATCCTCTCCCCTGCCTCACCAATCCTCTGCTCTCCCTTCCCCTACCATCTGTCACAGTCCCTGCTTCCCTGCTCCTTTATCTCCCTATATTTACTTCCTGTTTTGTCCCCTTCCCTGCCCCTGTGTTCCCTTCCCTGCCTGTCTACTCTGCCATGTGCACATTTCCCTGTCAACCCAACTGTGAGGGGTAAAAAAAGACAAAACAACAGCGACAAAAAAGTGTCAGTGTTTTGTAGGTCAGATTTCCAAGCCAAACACGCTAATCAGATGAGATTAATTACAGACTCCATTAAGGAAGCGGAGGAAGAATGTGAAAAATACCAGTAAACAAATTAGGCAACAAATTACGACGATGACACGGCGGAATTACTTACGTACTATATTGTGAGGGAGCGAGTACGTGCATACACACACACACACACACACACACACACACACACACACACACACACACACACACACACACACACACACACACACACACATTCCTTTAACATCTCACGAAGTTCGTATGTTTTTTCCGTTTTTTCAAGCTTCCTTTTTTTCCTGTTTTCCTTCATAAAGCGATTTCCAGACCACATTTGATATTTATAAAGTAAAAAACTGGCAAACAACACACTCGGATTCCTAAGCTGTCCTGTTCGGGGATATTTTTCATGTTTTAATTTTTCAGGGAATCACACAGCGCTGTCTTTGGAGTCCCCAAGATACACTATATACTTTCAACACTTTCATATCCAGAATTTCATATCCTTAATATCTTCTTGGTGCTCCCGGTGCGCCACGCGGGTGTCTCTCTCCGTCCCTTCTCTCTTCATTGCGATCTCATTCCTGGCAGTAATTTCGGGGCATTCATCAGTTTCGCTTCCCATGCAGCAGCTCCTCACCAGCGATACATATGCTTTCATTTCGTCTGATCCTATCCCTTGGACGTCCTCTCGTCGCCGCCGTCGTCCCTTCCCTACCAGGGGCTCTCTCCTCTTCAAAACACATTTTTACTTTTCAATATTTCTCCAAACGTAATTCCTTTCCCTTCAGTTTTCCTCGTTCTCCTTTGGCTCCCCATCGTTCCCATCTTTCCCCTCACGCTGCGATGTTCCTCACACGAGATGTTCCCTCGCTTTCCCCTCGACTGCTCTCTTCCAAATCCCCTGCCGGAGAACTGGTCGACAAAACTCAGTAAGATCATGTTACTTGCTCCCTCCTTCCTTGCTTCCTCCGTTTCCTCGCCTCCCTCCCTTCCTTCCCTCCCTCGCTTCCCTCGCCGCCGTGCTCCCGCCACGCTCCCGCCACGCCACAATCCACACAGGCGTTGGAAGCGTCTTGGAAAAATTGCTTGGGTTTGCTGGAAGGGGAAAAATACACCCGTGCGAGAATACCGCGGGAATTCCAGCTTTAGAGATGATGGGAAAGTGTTTGCTTCGGCCACTCGTAAAGGGCTTGTGAAGGTCGCGTTATTATGCTGAGCCACGTGGCCTGTAATGCCGTCAGGTAGCTGCAGGACAGGTGCGGGGCTGATGAGGCGCCTGCTGGCCTGCGTCTTGGTTTTTGCCGCTGTAAAACTCTCAGAAAGGCATCAAACCTTCAAAAACTTGACGCCATTGTTAATATTTTACAATATTGTCTACAAGCGTGTTCTTTACGTATAACTTTGGCCGTCTATAATGAAGAGAGAGCGCAGCCAAGGGCGGCAACATGCACGAGGCACTTAACAGGAGCCGTGCTACAGGCTGTACAACTATTCCCCGCAGCCTCGACGCTTTACGACTTTTGAGAACTTTGCTTGGCGTCCTTGGAGTCCACTGAGACCCAGGCGGTCCGGCTCATAAGCCCCGTCACGCTCCCGACTGAGTGGGATAACAGGTCCAGTTTTAAGATATTTGTGTAAGCGACGGCGGCGAGACTCCGGTGCCCCTCTTTACTTTTTCTTTACCTTTTCTTTCTTTCCAGCCTCCCAGCGTCGCCCCCAAGGAAACGGAATTTCCGTAAAGGTCTTGCGAGGCTGTTCCTGGGATCAAAAATAATACCTTCATTATTATAGAAAGTGCATGGAATATTTATTAAGGTTTAAGGGGAGCAAGAAAAGTCTGCGGCAAAAAAGTGTCGTGGATGAAGAGGGACAAAAGAGGCAGCAGGATTGCCTGGCGTCATGCACTGCAAGGGACCACAGCTGCCGCAAACACCACCAGCGCCTCACGCCAGGCCACCTCTCCTCCCTTACGGCCGCCTGATCCCGGAGTCCTGGCGTGAACTCGTGCAATATTTAAATCTTGATGCGCTCGTCTTGACAGTACAAGATCTTCATCAGTGACGGTAATTACCTCTTTATCTCCATCTTACCTGCTGCTCCTTCTCCTCCACCTCCTCTTGCACGGAACTAATCTCCTACTTTCCTCTTTTATTAATTTTCTTTCTCCGTTTCATTCTTCTCCATTCTTAGCCCTTGCTTCCCCTTTCATTTCATCCCGCACCTCCTCCTCCACTCTTTCTTCCAGCCTCGTCTTAATCCTCCCTCATCCCTCCATTACTTAAATCTCTTTCTGCTCCGCCACAGCTCCCGCCTCCCTCCTTCCTTGCTCCTCAAGCCCAAATTAAAACAGACTGGCATCCGGGAAAGTCCGTGGGCCACGCCGAGGACCAGCGAGACTGCACGTCAGCACTGGCGACGAGGACCGGAAACGAGGCGAATTTATCACCTGCAAGTTTTTATTCCCGTGATTATCATTAACAAGATAAAAAAACACACACGTCCTTCTCTCTGTAATGTGTCACGATGGATGTAATAATGATTAAAACTGTTCAGGGTTACAATGTTCTATTTTAAATGTAAGCACAATAAACAACCATCAAGTGAAAGCTGCATGCAGTGTCCTCCTTTTCTCTTTAATAGCTTGCCTGTTTATACGGACGTAAAGGGGAAGGGAGTAAAGGTGAAGGTGTATTACGCTTACTGTACCGCCGGGCTCGTCCTTCTAACCATGAGGGACGAGGATCACCAGCCCAGGAGGTCCGCAGCGCACAGCCGACTGTGAAATCTCAGTCGCCTGTTCACCTATTGCGGAGCTTCCCAGACACTAATTGATCGACCTATTGTCCCGTGTTGCGAGATGAACAACCGGCAGGATGAACGCCTTCCGTCCTGGCCCGGGATTCATGATCTGAGGAGCGACACAAGCCACTATATGGTGCAGAACTGAAGCTTGCGTGTCGCTGTCGTGAATGAGGAATCAGGGGGTGGTTTTTAATAAGTCAACACCATGTTACGAGCGCATGCTCAGGTAATGATGTGGCTCTGATGCCCTGGCTCAGGAATGCTTGGCGTGATGCAGAGCTATCACAGGCGAACTGCGGAACCAGCAGGGTTAGAATGAACAAAGCATATCTGTTATGTCACCAGTCCCCTGATAGCACCATGAAGCCACGGCGACGGTCATTATCCCTAGAGCAGTAGTCTTATAAGTAATGAGAGAACGTCTTCTGGAGTGTTGACTTCACTGTGCGCACCGAGGAAGTCAACAGGAAGCAGACGAACAGCAAGCTTGGCGGGGACACAAACAATGGAGGTGCTTCCACCGTCAGTGAAAGAGCAAACACGCTCATTGACATAAATCTATCGCAATGTTCACGTCCAACGACTAACACCTAATGATATGTAAGCTCGAATAGAGAGAGAGAGAGAGAGAGAGAGAGAGAGAGAGAGAGAGAGAGAGAGAGAGAGAGAGAGAGAGAGAGAGAGAGAGAGAGAGAGAGAGAGAGAGAGAGAGAGAGAGAGAGAGAGAGAGAGAGAGAACATTTGAGTATCGTGCCACATATCAAAAAGCCTTTCCCTGCCTTTCTTTGAGCTGTCGGGTTTATAATTGGACATTTTTCAGTAGTTCAAGATATTAAGTTCCCGTGACCGCCGGTAATGAACGTGAAGGACGCACTCGCGCAGCTAAGCGGATGAACCGACGGGCGCTCGGTGAGATACGCCGCTCCATTATTATTATTATTATTATTATTATTTTTATTATTATTATTATCATTATTATTATTATTACTATTATTATTATTATTATTATTATTATTGTTATTGTTGTTGTTGTAGTTGTTGTTGTTGATGTTGTAGTTGTTGTTGTTATTATTGCTACTACTACTCCTATTACTACTACTACTACTACTACTACTACTACTACTACTACTACTACTACTACTACTACTAATCTATCTGTTTATCTATCCTTCACGCACAGTAAGCTGCTTTCGTACTCTTTCTTCTAACTGTCAGAAGTAAAGACCAATTATATTTGAACACATAAGCTGGGAAAGCAATATTCTCGATTAGGTAAAGAATATATATATCCGCATCTATATAAGTAATCTTCGTAACAACCTGCTCTCCTCTGCCGGCACTGACACACGCATCCATTAGGCACCAAAGGCAGACACCAACAAAGGTCGTCTAGCTGGGCAAATATTTCCCAAACGAACATTCATTTAGCGGGTCACTTTGCGTAACAAGCCGACGCTTTGCCCTCGCCTCATGCGCGCACACGCACATGCACACACCCACACACACACACACCCCACACCAACCCACCCACACGCACACACACATACACGCACACATACGTACACGCACACACGCACACGCACTTTTCAATTTCCCTCGTTCGGAGTATTTTTGAGGTGGTGATCGGCAAGGTGCGTGTGTTTTCCGGTGACTGGCTAATGATAAGAGAAGCAATGATTACATTCCCTCCCCCGTGCATCTGTTAGTCATTCTCCCCCACTCACCGTCCACACATCCACCACGCCCACTCACTTCCCTCCCCACCCCTTCGCCCACCACCCACACCAGCCCCAAACAGCCGGTAAGCACGTCACAAGCGAAAATTAAAACTACATTCACGAGCAGTCTCCCCAAAATTCGGCCGCTGCCTGCCAGGAAGTGCACAAATTTACACGAATTTACACGAAACGCCGAGGGAGAAATCTGTGTTTAGCGCGGTTACAAAACAATAAACACCAATAAACCCGGAATTAAAACACGGAAGGTCACAGCAGCAGTAAGTCAGGTCATTACGTTGCGGTGCGGGGCGTGTTTAGCTGCGTGCATTCCTCCCCCGCCATGAGAACACTGGATATTGTTGTCATGAGCAGTACTTGTTTTTGTTATACCATTACTAGAATTCCTCTCTCTCTTTCTCTCTCTCCTTCCTTTATCCCCGCTCTCTCTCTCTCTCTCTCTCTCTCTCTCTCTCTCTCTCTCTCTCTCTCTCTCTCTCTCTCTCTCTTTCTCATGCTAAAAAGGGAGGGGAATGAAAAATACAACAGAAAACGAGATGAGGAACAGTAAAGAAAACTTCTCGACTTTTCCGTGTCTCTCTTCAACCCGGGTCATCTTTCCGTTCCCTCTCCTGCAGTGGATCAACTCGGAGTGACGGTAAACTGAGGGACGAAAAGAAAACCTAACCTCTTCTCCGTGTCTCTTCTCCACCTAGTTCACCTTTCCCTTCCCTCTCCAGCAGTAGATCAACTCGGAATGACGGTAAACTGAGGGACGATATAGAAAACCTAACCTCTTCTCCATGTCTCTCCTCCACCTAGTTCACCTTTCCCTTCCCTCTCCTGCAGTAGATCAACTCGGAGTGACAGTAAAATGAGAAAACCTAATTTCTTATCCTTCTCTCTCCTTCACCTGGTTCATCCTTCTCTTCCCTCTCCTGCAGTAGATGAAATCGGCGTGACGGCAGACTGACTACTCTGGCCGCTCCCTGGTGCTCACATTACAAGGGAGAGCCACAGCGAGGCTTGTGTCAACGTGGGTGGATGGAACGGTAGTGAAAAATTAGTCTCATACATTCACCTTCGAAATATAAATGTTGAATTGGTCTGCAAGAGTTTACGGGCGCGCAGTGTTGCGGTGACACAAGAGTAGTATAAACGAGGGTAGCCGAGTGAAAAATTGATGTCCACTCTCACTTCTACAAAGCAAAAAATTATGCCACGCAGTGCGGCCGAAAATATTACGGCACTGGCTCTAACTGATGCTTCACTATTTTTCCTCAGATTATAAAACACATGGCTTTTGGCGCATTGCTGTGGAAACGACAACAACCACAATGTAATATATGAATATGAAACTGTATGAATAACGCAGTGCTGTATGCAGGTGTGTTTGTGCGGCATCGATAACCAACAACAATACGAGAATCAACAAAGGCCTTCATTCACAGAAAAATACATAATTATAAACAAAATATTATAACAAATCCCCAATTTATGCTATTTCATAATTAATTAAGCACTGGCGCTCTTTTTCCAGTACTCCTTCAGTTTGTGTGGTATCGATGACCAACAATTATGAGTCAACAAAGAGCTTGAATCATAAAAAAAAAAAACATCATTATGAACAAAACACTAAGACAAATTCCCTAATTTCCTATTTTTCATAATCAACTAAGCATCGGCGCTCCTTTCCCAGTCGTCTTCAGTTTACGCTATCTTCGCTTGCTCACACAGGCGACGAGCGTCGCCCTTCCGCCCCAGGCCTTAGTTCCCTTTATTGGCCATCCGCCCTGCTTCCATATCCTCATTCCTTGCCTTCCAGCGTCTCCATCTGGTGCTTAACCCAATCAGCTGTTTTCACGAGGGCTGAGGGGAGAACACCAGCGATACACTCTCCGCCAACTGATTTCCCGGGAGGAGGAGTCGCCCTGCTCTCCTACAGCCTGCAATTTGATCCCACTCACTAACAGAAGCGGATGCAAGGGCGCCCTAGGAACGGTAGCCGGGGACACATCCTCTGGCGGCTCCTCTAGATACGAGCGGGGTCAGGCTTAGCTAATGCTCGGCTGCTTACGTGAATATCCAGGGATTTTCCCTTCCCGTGCCGGCCACCCTGCTTCTCCTCGCCATAACAGAATGACGGGGAACAAATGCAAAATATACAAACATTTCGCGCATATTGAATGAAAATTTTGAAAATGAAAAATTATAAAACCATCAGCAAATAATTTCACTATATGTATTCATTGATGTTAAAGGATGAAAAAAAGCTGCGTTCATCAAACCGTTTATACATTTCATATGACAAACGCTATTATGCACACAAATAAATTTTTTTTAATCTGTTAAAAGCATCCGAATCTGTGCGTGTGCGTGTGCATGTGTGCGTGTGCGTTTCTGCCTTTGTTCTCAATTTCTGAGCGCATTGTTCTGTTCCATCCTGCTCGTATCAATCATTTC
>NC_087185.1:700000-792500 GCF_035594125.1 Scylla paramamosain
CTCACCTGTAGCATTGACTGACGCACACAGGCACAGACAGACTGAAAGAAGTATCGAGCGTGGACGAGCGGCGGGGCAGAGGGTGAGCAGCGTCGTGACGAGATAACATCAACACAAATCTGGTCAATAAACCAAAAGTTTTGAGCCATTCTCCTCCTCTCATTGTCTCTTGTCTGGAAAAAAAGACTCAAATAGCTTTTAATTTCAGCAGTTTCGTGCGCGAGAGGCGTAACCTAAGCCGGCAACTATCCTGCCCCGGCTTACTCCAGATAGTGGAAAGATTATGGCCATTTGGTCGGCTGAGGCTGACCGGTCGGCTGGGTGGCTGGCTCTGTGTTTGTGTATTTGTGTGTGTGCGTCTGTATGTGTACACGTCTATTCGCTGGTTGGGTGGGAATTGGATCTAACTTCCTGACTCACTGACTGCCTGGCTGAGAACAAGAGTCTAGTGTCTGATTCTCTATTTATCCATGCGTATGCTTATCTATCGTTGTATCTACTGGCTGACTGACTCCCAGCTGAGTGACTGACTGACAGGCAACCCATCTCTGTGCTTATCTGCCTGTCTGACTGCTTAGGTGGCATGATTTCTGTCTGTCTGCTTGCCTGTCTCATTTAGCGAGAGGCCTGTCTGATTGGCTGGACGTCTGCCTGCGTGCCTGCCTGTCTGTCTGTCTAGCCGGCTGGGTGCGAGGCCGCTACACTGCCTGCATGTTAATTATTTCTCTGATTGACAGGAATGACAAGCTGGTGATTGGGGGGCGGCTAGTTTATGTGTCATGACGTGAAAGCGTGAAAATCATGTTGGTAAGGTGAAAGGTGCTTGTGCTGGGGATGATAGAGGCGGTGGTGGAGGCAGCGGCGGCGGGGGCAGTGGTGGTGGTAGCAGTGGTGGTGGTGGTGATGGCAGTATTAAAAAACGAGAGTAATGAGAGTGACAAATGGTGTGTTAGTGAGAGTGCAGGCAATAAAAGCAAGGTCGGGGGTGGTGGTAGTGGTGGCGGCGGCGGCGGCGGCGGCGGTGGATATTATAGGATACTACATAACGAAGGAAGAAAACCTCCCTCTGAAAAAAAAGGCGGCATTATTCACGGATGCGATAGAGACTCATTTGCATGCCAGAGGACTTGCAGGATAAGGGGTTATGGCGCGAAAAGCAACTCCACAAATATCTCCGTCTTCGTATTGGCGAGAACCACCATTACGAGGAGGAGGAGGAGGAGGAGGAGGAAGAGGAGGAGGAGGAGGAGGAGGAGGAGGAGGAGGAGGAGGAGGAGGAGGAGGAGGAGGAAAAGAAGAGCAAGAGAAAAGAGAAGAAAAGTACTGCCTTCATTGCCGTCGCTGCCTTCCCGCCCGCCATTACCACAGAGAGAGAGAGAGAGAGAGAGAGAGAGAGAGAGAGAGAGAGAGAGAGAGAGAGAGAGAGAAAGTGGGGGCTATATACAAGCTTCTTTCCTCCTTATTCTCTCTCCCACTCCCTACTACGACAATTAAACTTTAAACACACATTTTCTGCCGGCGCTTTCTCCACACAAACCCCATGCTCGCCTCCAGCATTAGCCTTACCCCATCACATCACCGACAAAAGACGCAGAATAGCCTTTAAGACCACCACCATTCAAAAGCATCTACATAAAACAGCTTATCAAAACAGCAGGGAAAGGCATCTTGAGACGATTTCAGCATTGTAATCTAGTGCATCAGTCTCCCTTGCTCTGTCCCTACTTCTGTTTCTTCGGCTATAAGGTAATACAGCCAGCCACTCCTTTCAGCCGTGAGGAGAGCGAGACGGGACTGAAGACAGACCGGCCGAAACCTTTCCCTCCCGCTTCCGGAACTGTTTTTGTAAGCCAGCGTGTGTAATATAAACTTTTCCCTCGAGTACGGAAGATGGGCGACTGGCCACTCACACTGAAGGGAAGAAATGCTCGGTGGAGACGCCCGAGTGATCTGTAGAGACAGGAGGAGGAGGAGGAGGGGCAAGGAAAGGCTACAGAGGCGAGACGGTAGAATGCCCAGAGAGTGGATGGGAGGAAAAGAAGACAGAAAAAGTAAATAAGAAAAAAGTAAGGATAGGGAAGGAGGCTGTACACAGGAAGAAGAAAGAATTAAGACAGGAAGGAAAGAGACAAGAGCGGAAGGAAGGGGGGAAGCAAAGAAAAACATTATAAAAACGTTTCTCCCGGCGGTGGTGGTAGTAACGGTGGTGATGGTGCTGGTGAAACGAAGCGAGGTGAGGAACGAGCTGGAAACAACGCAAGAGAAACATTGGACAAAACACCCTCAGATCGTCGCCATATAATAAGTAATGAAGAGCGCCACTGCTCAGGGCTCGGGAGGGACGACCTGAGGGTAACTTGGCTTCGAGTTATTTGATGCCACAAGTTGGTTGAGCGTCGTGAGTCTCCAGCAAACACCGAATGAAATGAGGCGGAGGAGATCACCCATGGAATTCCCCTCACACCAAATGACGCTCCCCGGAGACTACTTACGAGGAAGAGGGGACGAGGAGGAGGGCAAGTCCGAGGAGGGAGAACGAAAAATAGGAGAGAATGAAAGAAAGAATCAGAAAAAAAGAGAAAAGAAAAGAAAGAAGAAAAGAAACCTAAGTAAATGTGCCCTCAGGAATTCTCCGTAAACATGCACTGAGAAGAAGAAAATGAGAAAAAGGAAAAAAATAAAGAATAAAAAAAAGCAAGGAAGAATAAAGAAAAATCAGCACACAACCAATATCTCAAAACACTAAATCCCCCATTACAGGTGTAGTTGTATAGAGGAGGAGGAGGAGGAGGAGGAGGAGGAGGAGGAGGAGGAGGAGGAGGAGGAGGAGGAGGAGGAGGAGGAGGAGGAGGAATCAGGGTCTTCACGATGGGTGAGAAATTCCCGAACTTTGGCTTTTACCTAATTAATTCCGCAAGAGATTCGCCTGAGAGAGAGAGAGAGAGAGAGAGAGAGAGAGAGAGAGAGAGAGAGAGAGAGAGAGAGAGAGAGAGAGAGAGAGAGCCATAACAGACACCTATGGCAATAACAAGTCATCAGCTCCACCTCGCGTCACTTACGCCTGTCTGACCGCTGCGCCTCGGCCGTGGGTGGCGTCTGAGTGGCGCGGAGGAACCTGCCACTCTTGTAATGCTTCCTGAGATTACAGACCTGCCCCAGCGCTGCAAATGTTAGCTAAATAGTGCTCTTCCCGCAGTATTCGTGCCCGCCGCCATTTTGATTCTGGGCATGGGGTGGAAATGGCCTGCTACACACACAAATGAAAAAAAAAAAATACAGAAAATCTTTTATTCACAAGCTTTGGAGCGGCTTTTACTCCCATTAAAAGAACTGCCTCAATTTCCTGGTTACAACATTCCACAGTTTCCTCCCTAACGCTACAAAACTTACATAAGGGGCCTGCTATGGAAAGTAAACGCTCTAAATGCTCTTAACGCTGGATGCTCCTCCATATCTGAACACAAGCCTCGCTCCCTTCCTCTGCTGGGGAAGGTAAGTCGTCACTGATCATAATTTCTTTTCAGTCAGCTGACAGTGTGCTCAGGATTATGCAACCTGGCTATCCCTCCAAACTGGCTAATTTCTTCTTCATTACTGTTGCCATACACAGAGCTGCAGCGAGACAAACAACGGAGGAATGCATCTGTGTCCTTCACTATCTCTGTAACTGTAGCAATTCGTTCGCCAGCAAAATCAGAATTGAACAGGTTCCTGGAAAATCCGAATGAGATCCTTTCCCCTCAAAAAAGAAAAAAAAAAAAAACCCGGAAGACAAAACTCATTTGCTTACACAGGGACAGGTTTTTCTGGCGATCATAAAGAGGCAGGTTCCTTGGAAAAGCCTCATCATTTACTCCTCTTTCCCACACCACCTCGGGACACTGGCGGGGCTCGTGGGAACTTTGGGCATTTCTCACCCGATGGAAACGAGAAGAGTGTGTCCCGCCTTCACCCGTTTGTCAGTAATGCTGAAATCTTGGCCACTATTTCAGTCCAGCTTTCGACATATAGAACCTTGCCACCCACCGCTCTCTCTCTCTCTCTCTCTCTCTCTCTCTCTCTCTCTCTCTCTCTCTCTCTCTCTCTCTCTCTCTCCCCCTGTTGTGTTATATATGATTTGTAGGATTTTTTTCAGCCATATTTCTCTCTGGCCTTGGCGTGTCCTCATGTGTGTGTGTGTGTGTGTGTGTGTGTGTGTGTGTGTGTGTGTGTGTGTGTGTGTGTGTGTGTGTGTGTGTGTGTGTGTGTGTGTGTGTGTGTTTCCGTCCCTTCCTTTCCTCCCTGTTCTCTTCCAATCTTCCTTTATCCTTCCTTAGATTTATCTGCTAACTCATCTCCCTTATGGGGGTTCATGCTTTCCATCCTTCCTCCTTCATTCTCTCTCTCTCTCTCTCTCTCTCTCTCTCTCTCTCTCTCTCTCTCTCTCTCTCTCTCTCTCTCTCTCTCTCTCTCTCTCTCTCTCTCTCTCCCCAGTATCCACGTTTTCTTTTACTTTCCTCTCCTCTCTTCCATTACTCACTTCTCTCTCACTCTCTCTTTCTTTGTTACCTTCCTCCCCGTCTTTTCTTCTTCCCTTCCATTCATCTACTTCCTACTACCTTCCTCAGTTCTTTCCACTCCTCCCTTCCCTTTCGCAGCTCCTATATATGAAAGAGAGAGAGAGAGAGAGAGAGAGAGAGAGAGAGAGAGAGAGAGAGAGAGAGAGAGAGAGAGAGAGAGAGAGAGAGAGAGAGAGAGAGAGAGAGAGAGAGAGAGAGAGAGGTAACACAAACAATACAAAGTTCACGGTTAGCAGTTTCAAACCAGCTCTAAATCAACATGCATTTAATTTGTAGCTGATGAGGACACGAGTGCTGAGTGAGACTGATGGGTGGGACGCGCCAGCCAATGACAATGGAATGGATGAATAAAGGAATGAAGGATTGATAAACACCAAAAATTTCCTCGTCCCTTACCGCCTAAAAAAAGTAGGTATTAAATGTGAGAGGGAAAAATAAAGCCATCTCCTTAATATTTTAGTTCCCATACTGATTTCATTCCATTTTTTTACGTGATTCTTTTGCGTTGGTGGAAATCCCGCAGTCAGTTCGTGATGCTTCATTCTAATTATAATTTCACCATAATTACATTTTTCCCAAAGACCACTTTTTTCGTTTCCCTTTTGAAATGGCAAATTAATCTTCGTTCATGCATTAATTTTGGATAAGAATTAGTCTATATATTTTCTTTCTTGGAGGTATAATCTGTCTGTCAATCTGTCAATCTGCCTGTCAACCTGTCCATCAGTGTGTGAGTGTGTGAGTGCGTGAAGTGGACAACGAATCAGCGAGTGATCTACTGTAATGTTTAACGCACAGGGTGTCTAGCTTTACGTATTTACTACCTGAAACTCTAATCTGTCGATCCTTCTCTGCCAATCTGTCCATCAGTGTGTGAGTGCGTGAGGTGGACAGCGAATCAGTGAGTGATCTGCCCCCATGTTTTTCCGCACAGGGTGTACATTTTCACGTAGTTAGTGCACCAAAGCCTCGGGTCTCAACAGGGCAGCAGGAGGGCGGAGGCTTCAGTATCAGCAGTGTCAGGCGCGGCCACTCCCTCCACTTCACCAGCGAGATCCAGTGACAGTCCCTCAAGCGAGGCGACATTTCATCCTCTACACTGTCCTATCGAACGCCCACACACAACCCTTGCCTAACATAAAAAGACGCTTGGGCCATTTACCCGAGGCGCCGTAGCTTTCCCTGCTCCTCTCCTCCTACACCTGCGGGGCTCTTCACGATGCCTTACGTCTTCCCTAAGGAGTGTGAAGACCGGTTAAGTTTTCTAAATGGAATTTGTAGGTCCCTCAAGACCATCGTGTAATTCTCTCCTCCTCACCCAAGATAAAACCCTATCCTTCCTCCTCCTCCTCCTTCTCCTCCTCCTCTTTCTTATTCTCCTTCTCTTCTTCCAGTCTTTTTCTTTCCTCTTCTTCCTTAAGAGCAACCTACCACCTCATAACTATTTTCGAAAGGTTTACTCTCAACCTTCTTCGAGGCCCTAAACCTTGTTACCTCCCCAGACTGACACGTGGATATTAGGGTGCTGTGTGTGTGTGTGTGTGTGTGTGTGTGTGTGTGTGTGTGTGTGTGTGTGTGTGTGTGTGTGTGTGTGTGTGTGTGTGTGTGTGTGTGGAGGGAAGAGGAACGTCTGGTGAGTAAAATAGGTAAGGCATGGAGAGAAATGTACGTAACTTAGTTTCAAGAATAGCAAGAAATAAATAGACCAATTTCATACTCTCCCTGCAAAACATTTCTTACTTTTGTCAAAAAAGTAAGATATATAGAAAATAAACCAATAGATACTAAGAAATGTCTGCTTGTTGTGAAACCTTTTGATTACACACACACACACACACACACACACACACACACACACACAAAGGCACCTTCCAATCTACACCAACACGTCACCATCCCTTATGTTACACACTTTCCAGGAATATGTTGGGGAGGCATCGACTGTCGAGCATTCGCTATTCAGTTCAAATTGAATATGCACCTGACCACGCCCTGCTAACTCAATAATCACCTGATGGAGGGGCAGAGAGAGGCGGTGTCCCTACAGAGGCAAAGATGATAAATACCAATGCAATAACACAAATTTACACGCCTTTGTGCACCAAGGTACTTTTATTTCACGTGTTTTGTGTTGCTGAATAGTGTTTTCTCAGCTTTGCCTCGTAATGTTTGAATGCTTTGGGAATGAAGTGCGGAGTGGCCTTAGGTACGAGAAAGCGCTTCTGAGCCTCAGGAAATGTACGTCTTGGGTTTTGTTTGGCGCTATTTTGTGATTATTTTTTGTCTTGTCTTTAATCTTCTTTGCGTCAGAGAGAGAGAGAGAGAGAGAGAGAGAGAGAGAGAGAGAGAGAGAGAGAGAGAGAGAGAGAGAAACGGTGAGTGACTTGTGCGCGCTAAACTCTAATGGCCATGTTTCTAGGAGTGACTTTACGAGCAATAATAAGTAATAGCTGTGTACCTGGCCGCCGTAACACCCGCGCCTCGTTACCGCGGCAGCCAAGACAGACGGGGTGTGAGTTGTGAGGTGAGGAGCGCTTCTCTCTCTCTCTCTCTCTCTCTCTCACTCTCTCTCTTTTTGCATCTCTTTCTGTATTTTTCTCGCCTTTTTGCGTATTCCCTCTTTTTTGCACCAAACATTTTTCTCCTCTCTTCACACCCTCTCAATTTTCTCTCCTCCTCCTCGCTCTGTCATTTCCCTCCCCTTCCTTTTGACCTTTTTCTATTTCGTCTTTCCGTTCTCCCCTTTCCCTCCCTTTGCTGCAGACTTTTACCTTTCCATCTCTCCCTCGCCCCTCCTTCTCCCCCTCGCCCCTAAAATCACACATCCCAGAAACTTCCCCAAATTTCCCCTTATTTCCTCCACTCCAGTCAGGTGGCGCGGCCTCCCCTCCATGCGTGCCACTTCAGACTCTCAGTGCCAGTAAATATTTGCCCCGCCGCACCTGGCATCCCGCGCCCTTTAAGAGATGGGGAATATATCCTTTCCTGGGCTCGCCTCATTAATCTGGTAAACACATAATTTCACGCGCCGTATTGACGCAGGTTTCTCGGCGTGCAATCATGCGTGGCACATCTTAATTCACGGTGATTTATACTCTGCTTTTAAAATACTCGAATACTTCACTCGCTGGAATTATTCACTCCTGAATCTGGAGCACCTGCAGGCAATGGCTTCTAAAAGGAATGTTTGAAGATATACGCAGGTAATGAACGAGTGCTACTTGTGTACTTTTATGTAAGTAATCAAATCATTGAGTTTTGCATTACTACCATAACTCTTGATTATGAAGGCGTGGAGGTAGAAGCTAGATTTAAACACAGGTGAAGCGCGTCCTAATGAAGCATGAAAGCACTAAATGAAGCGTAAGACCTCAATCAAACGTTACAGCACACAGCATAATGATGAGCACCTCACACCAAATGAAACACTTCAGGCTTAATACATCCACACCATCATTGCATAAAAATATAAATATAAATAAAAAATATATATATATATATATAATACACGAAAGTACGAAGCCAAGAGGAAGGAAACAAAACAAGGTACAAGAGATTGATATATGTAAATGAAGATAGAGAGGAGGAGCAAAGAACGTATAGTATGGAAATGATGTAGAAGGAAAGGACGAGGGAACCAGGATGCAAAGATAACGCAGGGAACAATACGCAGCGGAGGTGAAGACTTGCACGAGGCGATGCAGACGAAACTGTTTCTCAGCGCCGTGGATCAGAGTTGGAAGAACGTCCACCTGAAGTATCGTAGCAATAAATCGTAAAGTTTTAAGGTGCTGCTCGGGTTATGGAGTTGAGGATATATGATGGTGGCTCCGATTCCCTGCGTGCTGTGAGGCGCAAACTTCCTACACACGCACACACACACACACACACACACACACACACACACACACACACACACACACACATACACTCTATATCTTTATTACTATTTTTTTTTCAGGATTATATCAGTAAAAACCTAGCATTAGATTATTCGTCGTAAGGCTCCAGCTTTGAACCCATTATGGCATAAAATATTGCTTAGAATCCCACGTACGTAGTCAAAACATTGCCTTGAAGACGGGCCAATAAAATTCTTGAGTTGCATTAAGTAATTGCAATCTTGCCTTGGAAAAATCTGCATAAAAATATGAAGCAAATGAAATAAAGCAATGGACAGACGAGCGTGGGACAGTGCTTTGATAGCCCCAACACATCTCCTATACGACCCGTTAGGGAGGCCTGAACTATTTACGGCTGGGAGTGAACAAATTTGTGCACGGCGGAACCCGGCGTACCTGCAAGGTGATAAATACATATAATGGACACCTGCGTGAGACTAACACCCATTCGATGCTTAGCGCAGTCATGGAAAAAATACTTGCCATACTTTTCTTCCACATTTTTTTGGCTTGTAGCTGTATGTGCCAGAGAGAGAGAGAGAGAGAGAGAGAGAGAGAGAGAGAGAGAGAGAGAGAGAGAGAGAGAGAGAGAGAGAGAGAGAGAGAACAAACTATATGCAAAACGTAAATTGGTTCAAAGACGAGTACAATTGGTTGGGAGTTCCCTTAAAGAAAAGGACAGGAGGAATGATGGATATTTCTGTCTATATGGGAGGAACAGCCACTGAATCACCAGGCGAGTGAGGTACGGACGGGACTGACCGGCTCTGAATATTACACGGCAGCCGATTCTTTCTGCTCCTTTGATAGAGTAAAGATATGTTTCCTTTCACCTTAATATTTTGTTATTCATGCATTCATACGCGCGGTGCAAGAGAAAGGCCCCCTAATGAAATGGGAGGACGGAGTGCTTGAATGCGTGAGAGGAAGGGGAGAAAAGAGGATGAGCGGATTAGAGCATGCAAGGAGGGAACGCGAGGACAGGAATAAATGGAGACTTCTGTCGTGGCCACCGTGGAGGAACCCCAGGAAAAAGGTGTCAGGTAAAGATGGATGCTTACACAATACCTTTTTCCTTTAATTGTTTTCTTTCACATTTATTAACTCCTCTTGCCTAATGAACCTTCACTTCTCTGCTTCCCCTTGTTTACAATACTCCCTCTTCCCTCCTATCCCCCCTCCTCAAGTCCTGCGTCCCACGCTGGGTTGCCTCAGGGGAGATCAGAACATCATTTTACCATGAGAAACGGCCATTCTGGGGCACAACACGGTTCACCTGGAGAACGAGGAGGAGGAGGAGGAGGAGGAGGAGGAGGAGGAGGAGGAGGAGGAGGAGGAGGAGGAGGAGAAGCAGGAGCAGGAGCAGGAGCAGCAGGAGGAGGAGGAGGAGGAGGAGGAGGAGGAGGAGGAGGAGGAGGAGGAGGAGGAGGAGGAGGAGGAGTAGGAGGAGAGATGGGTGAACATGAAGCCCTTAGTATCCTCACCAAGGCCACCGCGCCAGTGAGTTTCAGCAGAGGGAAAGGTGGAGGGATGGGGGAGGGGAGGGAGGTGGTGGGAAGTGGAATTTCATCACACAGATCCGAACACAACTTCCCTTAGCCAGAGGTTTGGCTTGACCTAATATCGCGGCCGTCCCTTCCTTTACGGGGGTGACAATATACAACGCTTTTAAATCATTCCAACCCTGCACGTGGGAAACAAGCAAAGGAGAGGACCCAAGGCGTAAGATGCTCACGATGACTCATTGAGGCATCAGATTTTCTAATGAGGTTGTTTTGTGCCCCGGTGAAAACACTGAGTGGGTAACTGAAGACGTCCTGTTATTGAAGTTTGGAGCAAAGGGCAAGGAGGTGTAGGTGATGTAGACATCTTCGTGGGAGCCACAACACGTGCTGCCGACCTCAGGTATCACCAATCCTCTCCACTCAAGGTCTTGGTGATGCTATACACACTAAGCAAACACCAGGGACGTGGCGGAGGTCTGGGTTGCATTACGGAAAGCTGGAGCATGTACACAGCGCCGGGACAGAGATGGAAGGGATTGCTCTATGGGTGGTGGGGGGCAGGAGACGCAGATGTTATTGACGGGATGCGGAGACTGGCTGAAGGAGGCTGAGTGGTGAGCTGGATTGTGAGGGTGTGTGTGTGTGTGTGTGTGTGTGTGTGTGTGTGTGTGTGTGTGTGTGTGTGTGTGTGTGTGTGTGTGTGTGTGTGTGTGTGTGTGTGTGAGAGAGAGAGAGAGAGAGAGAGAGAGAGAGAGAGAGAGAGAGAGAGAGAGAGAGAGAGAGAGAGAGAGAGAGAGAGAGAGAGAGAGAGAGAGAGAGAGAGAGAGAGAGAGAGAGAGAGAGAGAGATGGAAAGGTCAGATAGCGGAGTGTGAATATAATTCTGCCTCACTTAGGTTTTCTGTTAGCAAGCGGCTTTGAAGTTTGTTAAGAAATCCAAGAGTTTGAAGGCTGTAAATGCTTTGTGGATTAGTATTTACCTACAAACGTGTGAGGGTGAATGCCCACGTTAGGTATTGGGGTAAAAAGTAAATCTCTATGCCTTTCGTATGTAGGAACAGCGTGAACCTTGCTGGTTTTCAAGTATATAGATAAGTGAATAAACTTAAAAGAGTATTGACGCACTGTGAGGCAACACAAGGCAGAGCATACGTGGCTGCAGCGGCCAGATGGAAGTGGGGCAGAATGTTTACTTCCAGAGGCTTGGTCTGGCGCAGCACTGCAAACACTACCAAACAGGCCGACTCGACGCCGCCTCAGTGTGCGACTATCAAGAGCAAGCCATTAGGCCCTCCAGAGAGAGAGAGAGAGAGAGAGAGAGAGAGAGAGAGAGAGAGAGAGAGAGAGAGAGAGAGAGAGAGAGAGAGAGAGAGAGAGAGAGAGAGAGAGAGAGAGAGAGAGAGAGAGAGACGCCCCCTTGAAGGCAGCTATAGCAAACACAGCTATGGCAATAACACGTCATCAGTTGACCTGCTGAGAGGCTCCACCTCATGCCACTTACGGCCCTCGCGGGAACGTTTGACCTGCCGTTCCCCTCGTCACTCCTCGTTACCTCGGTTACCGGCTGTAATAACGCGTTACTCTTCATTACCTGTCCCCGGAGACCATCACTATTTCCCATACCACGTTTACGTTTCCTCTATTTGGACCGCCGGTTCTGCCACTCCTACACACGCTGCGCTGCCCACCTTGCCTCCCGCTACTTGGGATTCACTGCTGTTTTCCAGGTGAGATCTGTCCAAGGCACCGCCAAGCTCCGGTCACAGGTGCTCTATCTATCTATCTGCTTATCACTCACTCTCTCTCTCTCTCTCTCTCTCTCTCTCTCTCTCTCTCTCTCTCTCTCTCTCTCTCTCTCTCTCTCTCTCTCTCTCTCTCTCTCTCTCTCTCTCTCTCTCTCTCTCTCTCTCTCTCTCTCTCTCTCTCTCTCTCTCTCTATATATATATATATATATATGTCCATATTTATATCTACTTTTATAAACACACACACACACACACACACACACACACACACACACACACACACACACACACACACACACACACACACACACACACACACACACACACGTACATAGCTTTTGGAATCTAGAAATCTTTTTGAGTGTAACGAACACTTTCCAGTGCAAAAAAAGCCAAATTCCGTATTAGAACGTGTGATATTATTTTTATTTTTGTGTTGGTGATTAACACACCAGCGCGAACCGCCCCATCAAACGTATACTATAAATATAAATAAAAGTCTAGCACGAGGCACCACCATCAGCAAATATGCTTCACACCCACACATAAAAAACTGCTACCAAACGATAGCAGAGCGAAAAAATTCCCAGCAGATATCAACCAAAATAAAGCCACGCAGGGGGAGCCTCGTGCAGCTTTAACACTCCAACCAAGACAACGCCAGGGATGATTTGGTTCCCATTAGGTTATCTGTGCCTCAGGATGCACACACATGCACACGCATACACGCACACACACACACACACACACACACACACACACACACACACACACACACACACACACACACACACACACACACACACACCATGATTACTCCTCCCAGCCCTGTAATGCGTGTGGGTTCGGTGCTCTCAGGAAAGAAGCACAAAGCAAACCTCGCCGCTTCTACAAACACCGGCACTAAAAAAGCAGCGAAAAGCCGGCAACAAAAGGCAAAGCGGCGAGCATCAGCCTCGTGTCAGGTGCAGTGGCGCTATTTGTATTCATATCAATCTCGCCCCAGAGTCTGGAAGGCGGAGCGCGTCGCATTTCACACCCGCTCGTCCCATCATCTGTGGAGTACTCAGGGGAGGGGATGCATCTCCTTCCCTGCAGATATAATGAGGCAGCTGAACGGAACATGTATAAGAGCAGCAATATAATACTCTTAGGCATCAGCGACTCAGTAAATGCACTAATGACGGAATTATAATTAGCACGGTAAAGAAATAATGAAAATACTACAAAATATATTCCTAAACTATCCCTCAGTCATGGAGGCGAATATACGGTTATTTTCATTCCTATGTTTATTCAAAGCCCCGGCGATATAACTGTGTGTAAATATAAGCAAACTACGAGGTTACATTCACAGATGTGATGGCCGCGATGATTCAGATTACACTCACCTGAAAGGATCATATTTTCACTCTCAGATTTGAGTATTGAGGAAAACGAGAGAGTAGTCACTAAACGTCATCAGAAATGATGAAGGTGCTGACACATTACAACGGTTACGCGATCCGACACACGAGCTGGCGAGGAGACGCTACGCAGAACCCAACACACGAGACCCTCAGATCTGAGCACTGTGGGAAAAGAGAGTGTAGTCCTTACACGCCATTAGTAGTTGAAGCTGTGCTGACACGTTACAACAGTTATGGCATCCGACACACGGGCTGGCGAGGCGACTCTCCGCGGAACCCAACACGCGAGGCCGGGAAAGCGTCACTCATTTACACACGTCAGTTTTTATATGTATTTTTTTTTTTCTGTACAGCGGGAACGTGATGGACGTCACAGAGCGGTTCCATTAATTTCTACATTCATGCATACATTTTTCATGCAACTGTTTACAGACTCCAGGCGAGCGCTGAGCAGCGAGGGGAGCGTCACGTCTCGGCGCGGTGGTGTACTGAAATGTGGGATTGCGCACTGTATACTTTCACAGTGATTCATCCAGCGTGCCTATCTGCAGCACGAGGCGAACTGACGCATAGCAGCCAATACATATAACTTGATTTAATACGTTCAGTTCGTCATGTCTGTCACCAAAACCCGTGCGAGTGATCACCGACACATGGCCGTGTTTTATTCTGTCACATGGCCAATTAATACTGTGCTGGAATAAAAGGCAAGTGGACGTTGACCTTAGAGGAATGCAGCAGCAAGTACCGCCTCGAAATACCAACCTTGCATTAGTACATACAGAACACTAACCAATAGACGCGAAAATGGGAACTTACACATCAATAAATCCTTCCAAAATTACATGAAGCAACAATAAAAGCTAAATTATATCGTGTATCTTTTTCCTCCATCCTCAGTGCAATGGATGAGACAATACACACACACACACACACACACACACACACACACACACACACACACACACACACACACACACACACACATAAAAAAGAAAAAAAATGGAAATGCGTCTAAATGAAAGTGTAGTATGCTCTTACATTTCTCAAGGAAAGCATAAATATACCCTGGGAAATAGAATAAATATCAGACATTCATTCCAAGCTTCCTTCCCTCTGCATAAACACAGACACTGGGGCTGAATATTACTTTGACTCAGAATGTAAGAGAGAGAGAAAAGTTATGCTCAGATCTCCCTGAAAACAAATTATAGGAAAGGAATCTGCAATATTTGTTGTCATAAAACAGTGTAGTGTGTGTGTGTGTGTGTGTGTGTGTGTGTGTGTGTGTGTGTGTGTGTGTGTGTGTGTGTGTGTGTGTGTGTGTCGCAGTCCTCTCTTAAAGCAGTCACACGCACCCGGAAGCGTCACGCCTCCTCTTTCTCCCCTCAGCGTCACCAACAACTATTCGCAACTTTTAACACCGCCGCTGAATTAAAGCGAAAAGTAATCATACTCGACACCACAGAAAAAAAGAAAAAAAAAAATTCATTAGAGTGAAGCTGCCGCCAAATATCATATGTAAACATGGATTAAAAGGATTCCTCATTAGAACTTTTGTTTCTCATTCACTGCGGGATGAAACAGAAGGAATAAATGAGAGAAAAGAATAATAAAATACAACTGCCATTAAGAAAAATGAAAAAAGAAATAAGAATACAGGGAAAATATTGTAGACAAGACCTGTGGAGCAAGAGGTTGTAAAAAGGTGTAAAAATCTAATAAAAGTTTCCCTGGTGTATTTAGGGACCCCAATGTTTCAGTTTCTCGTATCTGACGCTCCTAATGGCAGTGAACATAAAGAAAGCGTACTGAACCTTTCAGTGTAACACGCATCAAGATAAGCATACAAATCCGAGTCTTAAGGACAAGCAGTCGTCAGAACACAGCGGAGACAACTTTAATTGGTGTCCAGTTATTGATGTTTTCTCGTGGCTTTTTCTTTCCTTCCCTTTCTGGTGCTCCTCCTTCCTGCCCACTCCTTACTCCTTGATGGAATCTCCAGACCACTTTGCTAACGCTTGCCTTTTATCTTCCACTGCACAAAGGCTTTTTTTTTCTCTCTTTTCCTTTCTCGTACCCTTGTATTGGAACAAAGTGTTGTATACGATTGTTTTTATGTTTGTGTGGGGACCGGAGGGGCTCACTCGTTTAAGGAAGTACCGACGAGTGGGGATGTTAACATATAGCTGTAATACTTCTTCACTCCCTGACAGTCTCTCCCTCCCTTTACTTGGCTTTCTCCTCCACGGCGGGCATCTCCATACACAGCCCTGACATCATCCCTGTTCTTACCCTATTTTTCCATGCACCTGATCCAGTTCTTCTCAATTTCTTCTTCTTGTTCCAACCACTTCTTCCCTCTCGCACCTCCTGGGAGAACTCACTATAATAAAAACAGCCTTTATAGTCGGCGGGGAGCAGGAGCAATGTTCCAGCCGATAGCCATAATGACCCCGGGGAGATAGAGGCACGCGGGGAAAATATGACGTTGGGTTTTTATCTCCCGGCTGGTGAAGGCAATGGGTGTTTGTGAGGCTGGGCGTGTAGTAGCTGTGGGTTATGTGAAGCCAAGAGGAGACGTCAAGAGTGGAGGTGCAACACGCACGCCTTGTAACCTTTTCACTTGTTATAACACTTGGTTCTCTACTAGCAAACTATTCTGGCGCATTGCTTTCCGTTCAGCAGTCACTCAGCCATCTCTTAATATTATATGCTGTCTAGATTAAAAAAAAAAAAAAAAAAAAAAAAACTATTCTTGTAATCTATTCTTCTTTCTTGTTGATGGTTATAAGGATTTCGTGGAGGTCTTTTAGTGTTGTAAAGTGTTGTACATCCCAGTGAAAGGGTTTAAAAATCTTAACTGCCGAACACATCCATCCGGTTAGTAAAGATCTATTGCCTGGTCCGCGCCTAATGCCTCCTCAGATACCTTGTACAGCCACGCGCGGCGGTAAATTCCTCTTTCTTTCTGTACACCAGCAGCAAAATGTGCCTTAGTCTTTTCAAAACTATACAACGCTCGTCACTGCTATGTAAAACTTCATAAGTAATATTTAAAGCAGGAATTTCAAATCAAGAGTTAAAATATTCCGGTAAAGAAAATACCTTGGATTCCCACAATAAAAAAAATAAATAATCCTCTTTTGTATTCGTCAGTAAAAAAACTCACACAGAAAACACTTCATGTTTGTATAAGCAAATAAATTCAGCAATAGTGGGTTTAGCATCCTCCCTTGCTTTACAATATAGGCAGCATAGTGCTCCTCCTCCCTCTCCCCACACCTCCTTTCTCTCCCCATAACTATCTCCTTCATGTTACGGCCGGAGGTAGATGGGCGGAGGATTATCCCTTCAAGGTGTAATGTACTCCCCTTTGAGGCGGCGATGATAGATTAGCAGAGCGGAAAATGACCCTAAGACGATCCTGGCGGTGCTGCGTCAGGGTAATTTATTGTACACTGGCCTAGAGATCACACGTAGGCCTCCAACAATTTCTTGGAAGGCTGATCTCAACCAGGGACTCGGTTACACCCGCTAAAAGGAACTATCGGCGAGATTCATGTGCACGAGAAGCAGTTTTTATTTTCAAGAGAGGAAGATAATCGTTATTCCAAGAAGCTGTGAAGGAAAAAGAGAGAGGAAATCTGTATTTGGTTAAAGCAAGCAAAGAAAACATGCGATTCAAACACAATTAGCGACGCTGAATACTGGGAAGACGCTGCTGGGAAACACGAAGAATGCTAATGAAACGGAGACACCAATCCAAACTCCCTGTACTGTTGGTGCGGCCGCTGCTTGTTGCCAAAACTGTCTCGATATTTAAAGACAGCCGATCGGTTTCACGGAATCGCTAACGCTAAGAATATTTCAAAGCCTTCCTATTCCTTAGTCTTCTTTGAGGCGGACTGCTAAGTCTCTCCCCCACTCCAACTTTCTCCACCCCCCCCCCCCCTCTCTCTCTCTCTCTCTCTCTCTCTCTCTCTCTCTCTCTCTCCTCTCTCTCTCTCTCTCTCTCTCTAGCACATCTTCATCTATGTCCAATCTCAAATGTCAGTTTAATCCTATAAAAGGATGAATTTTCTTTTCATCTCCCTCCTCTTTTCCTCCCCTCCTCTTCTGCCTTTTCTCTTTCATTCTCTTTTTAAACGAGAGGCACTTTCCCTGATTCCCTTTCGTCCTGTGAATATTTTTCTCGTGTATCTTATCGTCACCTAAAAAAAATGATCGGCCATCTGATTCCCAATAACTCCCCCCCCACCCTCTCTCTCTCTCTCTCTCTCTCTGTCTCTCTCTCTCTCTCTCTCTCTCTCTCTCTCTCTCTCTCTCACTCTCTCTCTCTCTCTCTCTCTCCTCTCTCTCTCTCTCTCTCTCTCTCTCTCTCTCTCTCTCTCTCTCTCTCTCTCTCTCTCTCTTCTCTAAGTGCCTCCATTACACCCCGATATTCAAGACGACGTCGATTCTACTCCCACCACCAGTACATTAACGTCGTACTTTCATCTTTAATGGAGCAAAGTTCATATATACATATATTATTTCCCCCATTAAAGTATCATCCGAAGCTTTTTTTCTGTCTCAGCACTTTTAATATTGCCGGGGATTATATTATACAATGAGAATATGAAACAAGAGGCGAATGCATTATTTTTACATTAACCAATGTAACATTCTCTGTGAAAAAGAAAAAATATATTTTTCATAATAAAAATAATATTTCAGTAATAACTATAACTTCTATCTTTATTGCACCCACACGTATCTCCTCCCCCCTCCTCTTTCACCCACACCACTCCCTACCGTCCCTCCACGCACACACAGAGGAAACTAAAAATAAAAAAACACGCTACATTTAAAACGATCGTTAAAACAACAAGCAAAAGCACAACTGCAACACTGGAGCCAACAACAGCCACAGACACGGGCACCCAAACCAGTGGAAAACAAACACAGAAAAAAAACATCACAACAACAACACCACTGGCTGTTTCCAACTCGATTTATTGGCAATTAGTAAAATATTGGCCAATAATCTGCCAGCATTCGAATCAGTGCGTTCCTCCCCTGCCTCTGTGCATCGCCGAAGCCAAGGCCAGAGGAAGGACAAAAATGGGGAGTGGGGGAGGGGCAGGTGAAGGGAAACAGGTGAACATTTACTGATGCTGCGAGGGGAGCGAGGGAAGATGATGATGCTGCTGCTGACGGTGATGTAAATGGTGGTAATGGCAGTGATGAGAGAGGAAGGGATAAAGGTGATGGCGGTAGCGGTGGTGGTGTCGAGAGGGGAGGATGAGGAGAAATAGACAGGTTCATTGTGGTGGTGGTGATGAGAGAGAGAGAGAGAGAGAGAGAGAGAGAGAGAGAGAGAGAGAGAGAGAGAGAGAGAGAGAGAGAGAGAGAGAGAGAGAGAGAGAGAGAGAGAGAGAGAGAGAGAGAGAGAGAGAGAGAGAGAGAGAGAGAGAGAGAGAGATTGGATAGTGGTGGGAGCATGAAAAAAAAAGGAGAAACAGGGTGGAAGTGATGATTAAGAGGGGAAGAGAAGGAGAGAAGAACAGATCGTGTGCAAGGATGACAAGAGATAACAACTAAATAAATAAAAGGGAAAAATAACAGATGATAATCAAGAAACAAGAGAACACAGACGAATGACTAAAATACGTATGAGAAATCGACGTATTCTATTCCACAGTTGCTCTAAAATATGAAAATACTTTCCCTCTCTCTGTCTCTCAAATTATTAGGTTGTTTAATCTTAAATCTCGGCTGCTTTTAATTCATTACTGCAACTGAGCTTTTAATTACACGAGAATGTTTGTGTGCTATATTTTTACAATCTAATATAAGCATCAAGTACTTCAAACATCACAATATTATTTCAAAACACAAAAATATTATGAAAGAGATTACACATATGATACATACAACACTCGTGTACTTCAATACCATTCATGTATGCATCCAATTTACCCCAGCAGTATTTTGTCTCTGTCCGTGAGTGTCAGTCAGTCATTCTAAGAGACATGAACGAAGTCATCATAGTTAAGTTCTGGCGATCTGTCAAGACAGCCACCAATCAGTTGAGCCATATCAAGTCCACGAGATAATATTATACACACGCTCGGTCTGATCAGAATCTGTTCCACACCCAGTATTCTGCACATTTCCTAGCTGTCATCCACACACCTACAGCTGGGCGGATACATTGCACGCTTCCTGTACCTCGACCCTTCTCGTCGGATATTACCTGAGTGGAGACCCAAGGAAGGCCCACAAGGCTCATCACCGGAGCAAGTAACCGATGGGGAAGGAATGAAGTTGGTAGCACGTGAAGGGTGTGTGCTGCCGGCTCACACAAACCCTCGGGAGATGCAATCACAGTGTAAATGAGCCAACGTGGCCCTGGGATATGGAGAGAGAGAGAGAGAGAGAGAGAGAGAGAGAGAGAGAGAGAGAGAGAGAGAGAGAGAGAGAGAGAGAGAGAGAGAGAGAGAGTTTTGTATCAAATTAAAACCTTTGTCACAATGCTCATTTTCGTATTGTGCGTAATTTCAGTGTCATTCGTGGAGCCTTTCATTTGTACCTTATTGCGCGTCTGGTAGTTGAGCGTTATAACAAGTGTTTAAAATTAATACTCATCGCTTTGTAGCAGTAAATACTACAGTGGGACGCATTCTTCACAAACAAATGCCTGACTTTTCGCCTTTCAGTTGGATGCAAGTCATGAGCAATTTCACGCGAGGTTACAATGTTATAAGTAAATCACGGCGCTCGTTAGTAAATGGCCGATTATTTTTATTGGACAGTACAAAGCGCGATGAACATGTTCCGGATTCTTTTTCAGAGCTGTGAAATATAAAATTTCGGCACAGTTTTATTTTTTTCTTCTGTCAGAGCTATCTATAAAAACAAAAAAGTTTCCTAAGCGTGTACTAATCTCGCCTGAATCCATCATTTATATTAGTGCGTGTTGTGAATTAAATATAAGCATCAGGTCGTCCTGTTTCTACTCTCTCTCTCTCTCTCTCTCTCTCTCTCTCTCTCTCTCTCTCTCTCTCTCTCTCTCTGTGTTCCTGAATAATTTCCTGGATCCTGTCTTGAGTTACTTTCCTGGCTTTAATTTTTCATTCTTGCTCCTCCACTATCACGGCCACCATCACCTCCTTTCCTCCTCCTTCACTCCTCTTCCTGCTCTTCCTCCTGCTCTCCGCCACCTGCACCACAACCACTGCCTCAGGAACCCTCACAGTGTCATACGGGATCTTCTCTAAATCTTCCCAAGGCCTCATACTTGACCGACCCCTCACACTGGTGGTCTCCTGCATGGCCTACAAACCCCTTCAGTAGCACCCAAAGTCTTCCTCCCTTTTCCTCATCCAGTCCAGTCTCAGCGGCGCCTCTCTTGTCCCCACAGCGAGGTACACATTCCGCGCCCCGCCAGAAGCCGTCCTAACCATCCCAGTGTCTCCATATTCCTTCCAAGAACTCCTTCGCCAGCGTAACTCTTCTTCCTGCTTCCCTGTCCTGCCTCAACCTCATCCCTGTGGGCTCCTCGTCTGTATAATTATTTACCTATTTTTACTCCTCCCCCTCCTACTCCTTTTCCTCCTCCTGTTTCTCCCTCTCCTCCAGTGCCTTCATAATGTCCACAATACACACGGACCAAAAAATAATGGAGTAGTGGGTTCTCTGCCAAACATTCGGTGCCTGCGTGTTTGCCCAGGAGAGGGGAAGCAGGAGTAAGGCAGGAGAGGATGGTTAAAGGAAGATGGATACAGGGAGAGCAGGGGAAGAATAGAGGAGAAATGGGAATACGCAGAAGCTGAAGAAATGTTGCGAGGAAGTTTGCAAAGAGAAAAGAGTAATATGACCAACAAGGAACACCAGATCAGGAAGAAGGGAAAGAGGAGGAGGAAAAGCAAAGACAATGGGGGAGGAAGGAGGATAAAGGCGAGGGAATGGAAGGAAGGAGTGGGAGGGATAAAAAGTGTTTGCGGCAAATGAGCATGGAGATAAGAACTATAAAATGGTATTTGAAAAGCGGAAGTCGAGTAAAGCAGGGAGGAAGGATGGATGAAAATGACAAGGGGAAGGAAAAAAAGGGCAATAATGAGTTGGAAGGAAGGAGGGAGCGGGAGACAAAGGATTGGGAAGAAGGCAACAATTACAAGAAAGTTATGGAAAAAAAATATACGCGGAAGTGAAGAATGAATGAGGGAGAAGGGAAGAAGCAGGAAAAGGAAACAAAGATTAAAATACTAACGGAGGGGAGAGATGATAAAAATTCAGGTAAACGAGGAAGAGAGGGAGAAGACACGAACAAAACAATGGAGCGAACATAGAATAAACAAGGAGGAGAAGCGGACGTGGCTAAGAGGGGCCGAGGAAGATGGAAGACGATGAAGGAAGAGGGAGGCGAGGGACAACAGCCATCAGTACCGGCGGAAGGAAAGGAGAGGAAGAAAGAGCAAGAGAAGGGAGAGGAGGAGAGCAGGAGAGGAGGGTGTTGGGTGTGAATAGTGAGGACATTGTGCTGGTGTGAAGGTGCGTTTCCTCTCCCACCTTGCTCTCCCTCCCCTCCCTCCACTAACCTCTTAGCATGAGAAACTGAGCCTCTGTTGGCCTAATGCGAACTGGGTAATGGTGGTAGTGTTCCTTCCCTCCTTTGTGGTGGTGGTGATCCATTACCAAAGGACGTCACCTTAATTCCTCCCCTCCCCGCCTCTCTCCCCGGAGTACTGCGGCAGGAACACAACACGCTGGACGACACAAGGCAAAGGAAATAATGGCTGATGTTCTCCTCGGTATCGTTGCTCCATTACGCTTCTAGGGGCGATATTTTTCAGTGTTATCTATGGAGGGGACGTGAGTGGGTGTGAGATGGTGATGGTGCAAGGTGATGTAAGGCAAGGGCGGCATTAACCCAGCAATCAGCAGTATATCATGTCTCCTCTCATTGCAGAGGTGCGTGATTTGCTTCCAGTTATGAGTTACGATCAACACGTCCATCTCATTGGCTGTAAATATCTATAGGAAGTTATATGTTAAGGTGTATTTCTACATACTGAACTGATGCTGTGGCATGAAATGTATTCCACTACAACCAAGGGAAAATTCATAAACATAGTTATTAAAAACTTCACCTGCATCCGCTTAAGAGCTTATTTTACGTTTAATATTATGAAGTAGCGATGCAAAAAAATATGTGACATGACAATGAATAAAGTAAATGAAATAGTGTAATAATGAAATAGCGTATCCCGCGGGGAGGAAAAAGGAAAGAGAGAGAAAAAAAAAAAAAAACAGGAAGATAGCGACGTGTCCTGGACGTGAGGTGGACCATTCCGCCCGCATCCCGTCCTTCGCCCGCCGCCCTCCCGCCCGTCGCCCTCTCCTCCCGCTCACACACACACTGACCAGACTCCAATCTTCCACATCCCTCCGCCCGCCGCCCTCCACTCTCCCTCACCCTCCTGCCTCTCCCTCCTCCACCCCGTGCTAGGCCTTACAGCCACCCCGCCTGGGACACGACCTGACAGCGGCCGTCAAGAGGCCCTGGGATTAAAGACTCGCGGTCGGGAGGGACGTCAGGATAAGTGTTTGTGTTGGAGTAATAAAAGGACCTGGGAAGGTTACGAGCAATGAAAGGTTCTTGTTTCAGTGAGATCACTGTTATTACACTCATCTGGAGGTGCTGCGAATAAGGCGCCGCCACCTCAACGCGACAGAAGTTAAGAAAACCAGAAAAGAGCATGGCATTAGCTGAGAGATGCCACGGAGGGGAAGAGGCCATGACTATCGCATACACCCGGTTCCCTCTCGTCCATGCTGCTTGTGGTAAGCCTGGATTCACCTCGACCATCACTGGCGAAGGCAAGACCCTCACCCAGGAACACACCAGGAATCACTGTACTTTCCCAGAACAGTATAAGAGAAAGGATGTCTATTTTTTTTTATTTGTGCAAGGATTCGCAGATCGCTCTCTACCACGAAGGACACAATCTTTTATCACTTAAACAAAATGAGGCTGCTCACTGCTGCTGAAATCCACTCGGAAAGAATCCCTAAATACACATCCACTTGCATTGCTGTGGGCAGTGTTGGCACATCTCGGAACTGCACATAAATTAAAACATTTCTCAATTTTGTCTCGTCATGGGATGTCTAGCTAAAGTTTCTCTCTCTCTCTCTCTCTCTCTCTCTCTCTCTCTCTCTCTCTCTCTCTCTCTCTCTCTCTCTCTCTCTCTCTCTCTCTCGCTCTCTGTCCCCCCGGCTGCCAGACAGTGTGGTGTGGCAGACAGCAAAAAAAGATGCTTTACTAATGCGGGCGGAAGGAACGAGGAGCAGCAGAATTGAGGGGAATGAACTTTTGGTACAAGCTTTACCGTCGCCTTCCTTAGTCCAGCACGAGCTACACACCCATTACATATCCAAACACTCGTCTAAGTTACCCGAGACTTACTTTTTTTTCTTTATTCTTACTTAATCTTCAGACATGTTCCGCCTTTTCCTCTAATGTTACTTATTTCTGCTCTCTTTCTCTCCTATCAGTGATCACGCCGCCTTCCTTTCCCCCTCCTTCTCCTTTCATATGTCCTTTCCTCGAAGTCTGCCTCATACTTTTCATTTATCCAACGTATCTCCCGTGATAACTCTCCTCCATCCCCCTTCCTCTGCCTCTCCTCGCCGTGGTTTACTCCTCCATGAGTCTCCTGCTGTTCTCTCCCTCCTACGTAATGGAGGTTTCCGTCTTACGCCCCTGCAAGGACTGGGACCATTGTGCGGTGTCCATCTAGCGGCGGAAAACACAAAGTTACGTCCTCTCTCTCTCTCTCTCTCTCTCTCTCTCTCTCTCTCTCTCTCTCTCTCTCTCTCTCTCTCTCTCTCTCTCTCTGAGAGCGAGGAGTGAAAATTCTGCTCCACGATTGCTTTATTAAGATGGACAGAATAGAGATGAAAGCGAGTAGGAAACCTTGCTCTGGGAGTCTGCAGCGTGGAGGAAAGACTCGGTATTAACACTCTCACAAGACACGGCTTGACTCACCACTTTCTTGACACTTCAATGTTTTATTATTGCAGGTACGATGAATGCTGTACCTAACGTTACTTCATGACATTTGCTCGAGTTGTATTGAAAATATTTAGTTGTGAATATATGTAGTTATGCATTTCACATGCCTCCTGCCTCTGTGTATACCATGTGTGTATATGTATGTCAATGGCTGTATGTATAGCCACGTACACTATATACAGTCATTGGCCTACAAACACTGCAGTAGTAACGAAGCACATAACCTGCGTCTGGTTGCCTGCAGCCTTTGGTGTATGAACTTTAAGCTTAACTAGGTACCCAATATATCAAACGAATATTTTTTTTTTTCAACAGCCAGTAACGAGGAATGTTAGCAGCCTTAACACGCTTTGTTCCCCCTCCACATGGTAACCTTGTGCCAATTTTGTCCGGCTGTAATATTGGATAAATTGCCACAACTTTATATTAGTTCAAACTGAGCCACTGCGGATGGCAATTACATAAATTTGAATTGACGTCAATAATAAAGACATTGAGCATGACAATATTTCAGTGCAAATGGCATCTTCATTATAAGTCGGTAACACAGTGACGACTGGCCTCCCGCGGGAACGGGAAGCCTTCATGCTGTCGTTTTCTGGACAGGAAGCAGTAATGCACAATTAAGTATAACATTACTACGGTACTACAACAAATAACGTTTATGGAAAGCGCGCCGCCGTGAATCCCTAAGTAAATGTACAGGGCTTTTCCTCCCAAGCCGCCCAAATAAGGTGTCCCGGCAGGCTAGCGTGAGAAGCACAGCGGAGCAGAGCAGAGCAGCCAGGCAGGGTGGGCAGGGCGGGCAGGGCAGGCGGGAAGCCAAAAGCCGCCAATGTAGGCGAAGCTTGCACCATTCAGGGAGCAGCGGCCATCACACTGAGCTCGCCGCGCTTCCTCCTGGACAGCGGACCAGCTCGCCATGACCATAACCATTCCCCTCATTTCCTTGATTCAGGACCGCATTATTTAACCACTCCTCTCCATTGCCATCTATCGCCGCCATAATCACATTTCCGCCTCATAACTCATTCTAATTTCTAACTAACGGTGACAGCCACATTTGCACTCCTGGATATCGGCTAATTTAAATATTCATTTGTTCTCTTATTTACTTGTGAAATCGTGCCAATTATGATCTTTTCAGGCATTATTAGACGGGCTTCCTTCCTAATTAAAGAGAAAGAAAAGTGTGTCGATTGGTATGGCTTTGATTTAAATGTAATAATTCCGTGCTTCGGCACTGCAGTCACGCTCCCCCAATCTGGAATCAGGTCAAGTACTCGTATCTGAAAACAACAGCGATCTGTCCTGGTGTGCCCAAAACATGCTTTGGATTCCGGTGCAGCCATTTGTCAAGCTAAGCAGGGAGGCGGGGAGGCAGGGGAGCAGGGAAAGGAGGGCAGCGCCAAGCCTCTGCCCTCAAGTCTCCACCCAAAAATCCTCATTCAAATTATCCAAAAGACGTGTCCCTGTCACAATTCCCCTTTAAGGTTTCAAGGGTTCTGGCAGGTTTCCACACAGTACCTCTTGTAAATGCTCCAAATAAAAATGGCAACTTTTTTCCAGTTATCAATTTTTCATTAATTTCATCTCGCCCTTTGTGTCAGAGCACTTGTAATTAATTTTATATCATGGAGGCACATTTAATTCGTATGGTGATGCTCAGGGTCTCTCTACTAAAGCGATATTCGAGGGATGATTACCACCTCTTTGCAATGCTAAGCAGTTCAGCCCGTTCTCTCTCTCTCTCTCTCTCTCTCTCTCTCTCTCTCTCTCTCTCTCTCTCTCTCTCTCTCTCTCTCTCTCTCTCTCTCTCTCTCTCTCTCTCTCTCTCTCTCTCTCTCTCTCTCTCTCTCTCTCTGGAGTAGTTATGAAATTTGCAATATACTCAAATCCTCTAAGCTTTCATTACCCCGTCTGGCGCTTTCAGAGAAGAACACAATGCAAAGTTATTCACACAATCTGCAATGTCATTAAATTCCTGCGTAGACAGCAGTTCCAAAACACTGCATCACCTTGAATAATGAGCTCAGCTGGCCCCAATATTTACCTCGCAGCTGTGGCTTTGGAAAACAACAGATTCCTGCTTATCATCCCTGCATTAAAAGGAACAAAAACAAAGCTTTACCTACGCCTGTAAGCTAGAAGTGAATCTAGACGAGACCGAGGTGAGTTAATTTCTCAAGGAATACTCAGATAAGAAATTGTAATTAAAAACAGATCACCGAAAACTCCCTAGACCTGACAGATATTATTCTATTATGATTCAAAGGTTTTCCTTTCTTTCTCTCTCACTCACTCCTCACGCGCCGAAAGTAGCGACGCGTGAATAAGAAATAAAGAGAAGAAGCATGAGAAAATATTCATCCCTGACATTTCACTCTGCAGTGTTGCCATTTACCGCGTCTGGGGTCCCACTGAGCTCCCAGCGCCGCTATAACTAAAGGAAGGAAGGAAAAATGGACCAGATATAACATTATGGGGCAGAAGAATCTCGCTTCCCTTGGTTATCATCCCACTGTCTGTTCTCCATCCAGTGCTCTCCTTTTTAAGTCCCCTCCCCGTCTCCTCTCTCCCAGGGGTAATCTCCGTGTCGCCTTTAATACTGAGAGGATCAAGTGAATCCTCCTATCACCACCACTACCACCATCACGACACTCTCATACACCACCACCACCATCACACCACAGCTACTGCCACCACCACATCCTCCTCTTCCTCTTCCTCGTCTGTATTCTCTCTCTTTTCTCCTTGTGTAATAATATTCGTTACCTAATTGCCAATAAAGGCTCGAAGCGATTTCCTGAGCTTAAAAATACATGCATATTGTCGTGATACAAGTGGTGGTGGTGGTGGTGGTGCTGGTGGTGGTGATGGTGGTAGTGGTGGTGGTGTAAGTGGGTGTTGGTAAAAATCTCCTTTCTTGGTAAGAGAAGGAACAGATCAGTGACTGTTTGGTGCAGCTGACAGAACTGACAATAAGAGTGAGGCTAACCAGATAAAGTGTCTGTGCTGGTGGTGGTGCTATGTCCATAAGACAGTGCATGTGTTGCCTTCATTACAAGGTGAGGGTGCGTGCTGGGTGCCTGTAGTAAGATGTGACAGTAGAGCAGCTACCTACAAAGGAGTTAAGTAAGGTGAGAGTATGAACGTGATTGCATAATGCGTTGTCCGAGTCTACATAATAACTTGAGTGGATCGGTCCCATCAACAAATTGGATTTCACAAACAAAAAAAGAAAGCAGATTTGGATGCCAGCGTTGCGACATTTTCCAGGCGGAGGGAAGAGTGATGGGTGAGCGGCAAAAAGGCAAGAGCCGTGTGAGGGAGACTTACACTGGAGAGTGATTGCGAGGGAGGGAACACGGGAAGCATAAGTGGGAATGTGCTGCTTGATGGCATGGCAGAGCTTTAAGGTGCTGTCTGACTGTGGTAGTAACTAATCATTCATGGGTTGGAGACAAGATAAGGAGGTTGTATAAGAAGTAAATGGAGAAAAAGGAGTAAAACATAAAATACTTGAACAATTAATGCTTCTAAAGGTAAATATCTTCTCTTTTCAAATGATTTCCTTAGGAACCTTGAATCCCTTCCTCCTCCTCGCTCATCTTCAGCTTCCCGTGCACGGCGGCTCTTCCCATCTTTCTGATACACAAACATTGCATTGAATGGGAGATATATCAGGAAGATGATGACCTTGAAATGACAAGTAATCATGCTAAACGTTGGTCATTAGACGAATTTATAACTTGGCTTAATTACATAAGTGCCAGGTGGCCAGACACATAAATCCACAGCTGGGAGGATATCGCGGCGCCAAGTACCCGCTGATACCCGCCGTCAGCTAGGAAGCAAGACAAGGCCAGGTTTAAAATGTTCGCCTCGCGTGTTTGTGATCGTCACTGATGTTATCTGTGTACTGCCTGCTGCCACTCTTTCCCACTCTCCCTCTCTCTCTCTCTCTCTCTCTCTCTCTCTGCAAAATCTCGTCCACAACCAGTATAGTTTCCCTCCACATAGCCCAAATACCTGTATAAATGCATATATTTTTTTTTCCAAAAAAGCTTAAAGCTGACGACAAAACAAACCATATTTCCCTTGATGGAATTTAATATCGACACGAACAATTTTGCCAGCACGCTGAAAACAGGACGACATGAACAAAACCTCCCATCACTTTGTTCTTAAGAGTGCACAAACTTTGCTCTTAACCCGCGGGACCAACACCTCAGACGGGACGGAAGACGCATCCCACACCCTGAGACAACAGGTGAAGGTCAGCTATTGATTACAGGTGTTTGTTGATCCCGGACCCCGTCATATCTGGCAACCCACTCGGCGGGGAAGCCTAGTGAGCAGAGATAAGAAACCACCTCCACAAAACACTGAGCAATAAAAGAAAATGACCATGCAATGCCCAAGAGAAAATCGTCCTTGATGAGGAGAATGAGACGCCTATCAAAACGAAATTATTTCTTTGTGTTTTATTATCTCGTGTCATTGTCCAGTTAGAATAATTCTTTTCCACAACCACCACCACCACCACCACCACCACCACCACCACTAAGGCGTCTAGAAACAAGTGTCAACCCTCGCTGCAGCCTCCCACCCACCGCCACCACTCGCCCTAACCACCCTGGCATTGCATTAACGCGGTCCTCCTTCCCATTGGACCTTATTAGACCTTAGACCATTGCAGCGTCGGGGCCGGGGCGGCTAATCAATGCATGGGTCTCGTGGGAGTCAGAGACCTGCGGAAAGGAAATTCATTCAGCGGCAGTGTTGGGCAGCGCTGAATATTCTGCCTAATGTGCTGCGGGAAGGAGGGACAGCGGCTAATTTATATTTAATGAATCTCAGTCCACTCATGGGAATGATGATTTATTGAAGATTATTACGATAAATGCTACTCCCTCTCCTATTCTTATTAGACTTCCTTGGCACTCATGCTTTCTCCTCCCCACTTCCCCTCATCCCTTTTTTGCTCTTCCTACGTCTTTTCTTCTTCCCACTCCATCTCCACCTCCTTCACGTTGCCACTTCTCCCCAGCACCTCATTCATCTCTCCCGGGTCTCTTCATCTCTTCCGTGTCTCTGTACCTTTATTCTTTCACCTCCTCCTTCTCCTCCTCCTCCTCCTCCCTCCACCAACGCGTCCTCTGTTCTCCCAGCCTGCAAGCCCCGGAGCGGCAGCAGGTCACACGGGTCAGCGGTCATGGCCTTCCTCAGTGATTTGATAAAGCCTGGCAAGGCGTGAGGAGGCGGTGCTCCCTCAAGCCTTTGACCGCCAACTTAAGAGAAAAACATTCCTGACATATCTGAAAGGAGGTTAAGTAAAGTTCTCCTATTCATTGTGGATGGTTTCTTAGATATACACATCCACTCACACTCCCACACCCACCCACACACACACACACACACACACACACACACACACACACACACACACACACACACACACACACACACACACACACACAACATACTCATAGCAACAAAAACAAAAATATAAAAATGAAAAATAACGGATGTTCTTCACAAGTCATTAAAAATTTCAATTACCTTTATGTCCTTTACTGAAAACAACAAAAAATTGCGACCTTCTAGAGAGAGAGAGAGAGAGAGAGAGAGAGAGAGAGAGAGAGAGAGAGAGAGAGAGAGAGAGAGAGAGAGAGAGAGAGAGAGAGACAAGGCGTGGGCAAGCAAAAAAGAACTACAACCATTTGCACAATTGACGAGAGGAGTTTAACCCGAGCGACGAAGAGGGCGCGAGAAGGGTTCCAGTAATCGTGGACTGCCGCCATTAAGTAAGAAGTGGAAGCAATACTTATAGATACTCAGCTCTAAGTACCCGGGGGATTCCAAAACATTCCTACAACACCAGCAGTAAGTAGTGATAAGAATAATAACAATCCCTATGTTCACCGTTATAGAGTAAATAATAGAGAGTAATAGTAATTCTAACTCAGAAGCAAATACTCTCTGAAACACTAAATGGGAAAGGGGTTCCAAGCTATTCTCTCTCTGCTCGTTTGAAATCACTTGTTTTGTTTCAAACTCACGGCTGGTTTACTGTACCTTCTCTCCTTAACAATAAGTGAGAGAGAGAGAGAGAGAGAGAGAGAGAGAGAGAGAGAGAGAGAGAGAGAGAGAGAGAGAGAGAGAGAGAGAGAGAGAGAGAGAGAGAGAGAGAGAGAGAGAGAGACGCGCAAATGTGCTGACGCAAACTAAAGTACTGAGAAAACGCGCTTAAAAAACTGCTTATGAGTTTTAGCGAAGGTGACGTGAAGTGCGAGATGTTCCAGAGCAGGATACTGGAAACTGGAAGCAGTTCGCAATGACGGTGGTAAAAATGCAGTTGAGAATGTTAAGGACGTGCTGGGAGAAAATCAAATTAGGGTAAAAAGGTTGGTTATAAACGCTGTGAATACAATGAAATTACTGAATGAAATTACTGGTTACACTGGAATATAAGTAAAGTGTGAGAGAAAAGAAACGTGGGTATTTAGCTGTAATTGGTGGTTGATTAAATAATCTTATTGCTTTAAAGAACATTACAGAGTTTACAATTAACAGGAAATACCTGAAAAGTTGAGAATGAATTAATTGATCAAATGGCTTTATTGCTTTTACATGAAAGACATTAACGAGTCTACGCAGTCAAGAGAAAAGACATAAAATAAATGAATGAATGAGTGAGTCTTCTATCATGACGTCACAAATCTTAAATCATAATAATAGCGCTGTATGTGACGAATGAAAGAAACAAGATGAAAGTATATGCGATGAAATGTTCATGTGTAAAACATCAAATAAGAGAGACATTAGCACACGAGCCGTGACGCTTCTTTCAGCTCGGCCAAGTGAGGTGGCGAGGTGAGGCAGGTCAAGGGAGCGCGGAAGTGGAATGTCGGGACTCAAGAGGTTCAAAGAGTGAGGATTAATGACCGTCTCGACTCTAGGATGGTGCAAGGAGCCTTTACCGTCTCTCTCTCTCTCTCTCTCTCTCTCCCAAATTTCATGACAGGACTAGGTACTCAGTTTGGAACGAGTGGTTCGTGAAATCTGTTTTCGCCCTACGAGTATTTCCTATTTGAATGCATTTCTATCTACCTTCTCCTTCCCCTACTCTCTCTCTCTCTCTCTCTCTCTCTCTCTCTCTCTCTCTCTCTCTCTCTCTCTCTCTCTCTCTCTAAGACATTCCCAGGCGCGGCGCTGGTATTTCTTCCGCGGCTCGGCAGCGACGCGCGCCTTTTTTCAGTTGTGCATCAAAAACTAAGAGGCCATTTGCCGAAACACTGCCGTTTCGTAGCGGGAACAATGAAAACTGCACCCCACTCGCCCCTAATTACAACAGCCCGCTCCATTACTGCGCCGGGCTAATAGGATAAAAATAGACGCTTCGCTTAACGCATGAGGTAACTTGGAAGGTATCATATGCGAAAATAAAACAGCTATTCCCTCCCTCTTCCCTTCCTTTCCTCCTCCTCCTGCCGCGACTCCTCTGGATGGAGGAAAAAAAGGCCTCGATGCTCTCTTATCGGCCTCACTTGCCGCCTCTCCATGATTGTGTTTTGTAGGAGTTACCGGCGCGCGGGGGAAGGCAAGGCGGGTACTAGCGGCGTGAATGAGGTGGGTAACTGGGGTCCCGGGCCAGTATTGGGTAGAGGAGCACGAAGAAAGTAAGGGATCATGTGAATGTGGGTTATGTAGATGAGGGAGCTGGGAATCAGATGCATAAAAGAGGGAAATGTATGTTAAGATGGAGGGAGTGAAGGAGAGTGAGAACTTGAGAGAATGGAGGTGAGGGAGAGATAGGCAGCGTATGTGAAGTAGAAGTAAGGAACATATGTTAAGATGGAGGCGCGCTGAGGATGGTGGTCGGGGATAGTGTAGGATACTGGCGGAGATAAGGCTTATGGAGGGCTCCGCCATTTCCGTCTCCACCATCCTATCTAGTGGTGCCCCATTCACGACACTAACGTCTCCAGCAGCTAACTCCCTTTCTTCCTCTTCCTTTCTCTTCCCTGCTGCTCCTTCTCCCCCTTACTCTCCCTCTTTGTTTCGTCCTTTTCAAGTACCTGCCACTTGCCTGCGGTAACCCAATTTGCCTGCTTCCTTCCTCCCGGTCTCCCTACCCTCTCCCTTTCCTTCCTCTGTTCCTGAAACCTCCTTCCTCAAAACAGTATAAATATTAAGGACATCAGGACGCGTATAAGGGGTTTTCTTCCTGTTCTCTGCCACAACAGTAATAACAGACAACTGTCTCTACTACTACTACTACTACTACTACTACTACTACTACTGTTCTATTATTGCCGCCGCCGCTGCTGCTTGCTGCTATCGGTCGTAATTACCACCATGATTACAAAATACGGGATCATATCGATTTCCAATGTTTTTTCTATCTCTCTGTTCCTCTCTGTCTCATTATACGGAACAGTTCACAGAAATTAACGAATAGAAGAAAAATTCACGAGGAAAGAAAATTCTGCGAAAAAGAAATACATTCATGAGCTCACTGTCCTTGCCATCCCGCCCCCACCGCCCCCCCCCCTGCCCACCCTTCCTCTCCTCCGCCTTTAAAAAAGAAGTTTAAAAAGGCTGCTTATTTTCTTTCTTTTTTTTTTTTTTTTGTCCGCGTTTGAAGAGAAGAAAAAGTGTATGGAGGGGGGGGAGAGCGTAGTGTGGCGGAGAGAAAAGGAGTGAAGTGGAATGAATTGAGTGGAGTGGAAGGAAGCAGGGCGGATGGGGAGTGGATCGGAGGTGCAATGAGATGGGATTGCAGGCGCGTGGAATAGAATGGAATGAAGTTGAATGGATTGGAGGATACAGGAATTGAATGAAATGAAATGGAAAAATGTAGAGGGAACTGGAATGGGAGGGAATGGAGTGGGCAAGCGAAAAGAAATCAGGTGAAGTGAAACTAAATGGAATGAAGTGGGTAGGAGTGGAGTTATGAGGGAGCTCAAAGGCGCCTTGCTAAGTGGAATGTAGTGGGGGGTGAGTATAGAGGAGGGTAATGAAACGACGCAAAGTGAGGAAGAGTGGGTAGAGTGCAGTTTTCTGGGCATGGAAGTGATTTAAACAGGCAGCGAGTGTAGAGCGGGGGAACCGACTGCACATTACAGCTCACTTTTTTTTTTTTCTTTTTTGGCCCATCACCGCCTCCCAGCTTCCATCAGTCAGCGCGATAATCATTGCCCCAAGAGCGACAATTAATGCCTTTTCGAATGCCAGATTGCACTCGGACCAGGCCCTCACGACGGAAATTCGCCTGAAAATAGCCTATTCGTCATTTACTGAAAACTTCGCTACACAGAATCGTTTACCACTTGTCTCGTTAAATTCAGTTTTCTCTCTTCCTCGACTTGAATGGACAAGCTCTTCTCCCCTTCGTCTTCTTGGCCTTGTCCATGTTTTGTCTGTCTTCTTCATCATCTCTCTTTTCCTGCCTCGTTTTCTCAGAATCCTCCTTTTTGTTTTCCTTTTTCTCCCAAAGAGCAAGATTTGTCTTCATCTCTGTCTTTAAAAGTGTTTCCAGGAGTCTAGCAAGTAACACAACACTCGCGAGTCTCTCTCCTCTCTCCTCTCTCTCCTCTCTCTCTCTCTCTCTCTCTCCTCTCTCTCTCTCTCTCTCTCTCTCTCTCTCTCTCCGTCCTGTTTTTTTTAGCATTCTCCCTTCCTTATACCTTCTAATGTTTCCAGTTTTCTTTCTATTAAAATAGCAAAACATTTTTTTCCCAAATGAATTTTTGTCCTCCTTAAGGTGGCATTCATAATCATGTCTCCTCCATTTAATCTTCTCCACCATCTCCTCACTGCTTCTCTCTCCAGCACTTAGCTTAGATTATATTATTATAACTATTTCCTTGAGTCCTCTGAAAATGAAATGGTAAAAAGTAATAACATCTTTTGCACTGCCTTCGGAAAACCTCAGATGCCCAGCGACCACTACCATCACCCACCAGCAGCAGCAAGCCGCCTCCCCAAGAGGCCAGCATTAGTCCGTGACAGCCTTGGGTCTAGCTATCTGGTCTCTCCCTCAGCTGGCGACCTCTCTTTACCCCTCGTTAAGCGCCGCTTCAGGCCGCGCGGTTCAGCAGATTGCTTGATAGGGCGCCGCACTCCGAGGGGCGGGGGGAAGCGAGTCCCGGTCATCCCTACCAGGGTTTCATTTCCGCACTTGCTTATATAACTGTCCATGATCAAAGTTCTCTCTCTCTCTCTCTCTCTCTCTCTTCTCTCTGGCACCCCCCCCCACCCACCCACACACACACACACACACACACACACACACACACACACACACACACACACACACACACACACACACACACACACACACACACACACACACACACACACACACACACACACACACACACACACACACACACACACACACACACACACATACACACACACGCGTGATCAGTCAAAGACGAGGAAGGGCTGTGGACATCAAAGCAGGAAGAAATCACGGGGTCCAGTGCCTCTGCTGACAACAAATATCAACACAGAGAGAGGCGATATTTCACTCCAGTGGGCTGATGGTCCTCATTAACGCGCCTGTTGGTGGAGGAATGAATAGGACTTTTGTTGACGTAAAGGAATATCGCTGTGGTTTGGTTGTTTTCGCTGAAATATTTTGCTGAAACTGTAGACCAATAGCTCTCTCAGAAAGAAAAGTTCAGTAAAAACCATGTTAATGATTTGCAAATAAGAAACGAGGCTCAATAAGTATTCAACACAAATTATCAGAGGATTTTTTGACGGGGCCAATCATTAATATTTACTTTCAGTGCAGCGTTATGGAAACCATTCAATAGCGAGGCCACACACCGGATAACCCCGCAGGTAGATAAACATTTGTTGAGTCTTGAGAGGTTTTCGTATTCTCAACAATTACATACATACATAAACTTTCCGCGAAACAACTCATTAACATATTATGTATTCTACCTGACTGCTCCTCAGCATCCCTCCAGCGTTCCCACCTTGCTCTGTCACCCTCATTCATTTCACCTTCCCTTGCCCCGGCCCTTCTCCCTACCACTCCTCCCACATCTATCTATGGTGTTTCCTTTTAACCATGAGAGCAATTGATCTATAAAATCTACTTCACTCACTTAACGTGCTTTCCCTTTGACTGGTTACGCAGGTGTGTTGTTAAATCAAAGCCTGACACACAATACGTGACAAGTTCAAACACCATCCATCACAGCAGCACCGCACATCAGTTATCTCATTTCCCCCTTTCCAAGTTTAACCTTCGCTGTGTACCACGGGGCCGCGATAACCGTGCTCGTACAGTGCGAGGGTGACGGGCAGCACAGAGCAGTTATTACCGCTTATTCTGATCTTACGACACCGGAGGCATCTTCCCGTGGCAATAATAGAGGAGGGGGGACACTGCTTGGGGCTCGAACGTGAACCCAATTTCCGCATTAGCTAGGGGGAAGTCCGTTCACCGAGGCGTTTGGGATTACTCGCTGCGTCACTCTCGTTCCAATTTCACTTCGTTGACAACTTTTGTAAAATGTAGCGTTGTTGTTGAAACGTGATTTAATTAAGTAAATTCATGCATGACAAATTATTGTCGCATGTATTGATATTCCGTGTGTGATGTGTGTGTGTGTGTGTGTGTGTGTGTGTGTGTGTGTGTGTGTGTGTGTGTGTGTGTGTGTGTGTGTGTGTGTGTGTGTGTGTGTGTGTGTGTGTGTGTGTGTGTGTGATTAGAATTCAGTGCACAAACGTTCCGAATGAATCAAATAAATAAGGATAGATTTGCGTATAAGTTAAAAGGCATGAAACACGAAAACATGTATACATGCTCTCATTAGCTTAATGCATGACTTATTCACCCAACATCCACCCACCCACACACACACACACACACACACACACACACACACACACAATAAACCATTCTCTTTCTTGTCCTCTCACCTTCTTCCTCTCCTCTCCCTTCTCCAAATCCTTCCCTCTCACTCTCCTCTCTGTCACTTTTTACCTCTCTCCCGCACACTCGGTGACAGATAACCCTTCCGTCTCCCTCTCCCTCTCCCTCTCCCCTCTCTTCCTCCCACACGGCCTTCATGTCACTGTCTGTTGTTCTATATATGTATTACATCCTGTATTTAAGTTTCTGAATTTTGTATGTTTTTATTCGCATTTTTCTCCCTCTCTTATCTTTATTTAATTCTTTTCGTGACTTTCATTGTTTTATTCTTCCTCAATTTAATTTTCTACTTCAGAGTAGTTTCACGTTTTCTCTCAGGTATATTTTTCTTTCATTATCTCTTATATTCTCACATTTGCTTTGTCTCCTTTCCTCCCCTTGTTCTTCTCCCCCTGTGCTTCCCTTTTTTCTTTCCAAATGTTTTCCCTCGGTATTCTCTCGTCCGCACATCCGCTTCTATTATTCTTTTGTTCTTCCGTAATTTCGCTCCAAACTTTTTAAAATTTTCTCCTTTTCCTCTTACTACTCCCTCTCCTCCTGCTCCTCCTGTGCATAATTTTTATCTTTATGTCGCTGTCTTTTTTCCCTTTTTTCTCTCTGAAGTTTCTTGAATCTTTTTGCTAAGTGTTAAATACAATACGCCTCACCTATAGCTATCCCATTACTTTTTTTTTTTTTTTTTTTGTTAATTGCTTACATCACTTTTATTCTCAAGCCTTGAAATTAAGCAACACATCAGGTCTTTTCTGCACGTCAAGATTTCCCTGTGAGAATTAATCAAGTCACTCTGCTTTACTTAGATTTATATTCATTTTCTGGCGGAATACAAAATAGAGTATCCCTAATGTAATTCCACCTCCGTCAATGGTAAATGTTTCAGAGATTCATTCAGTTAGTTTCATATTCGGGTCACGTTTGTGGGTAGCACATGTGAAACACGCCTTTCTTGACGCCCTCACAGGATCGGCGGTAAACAAGTGACCTTGTTGCCTTTGTCATCATCACATTCACGGGCGAGACATGATCTGAATGAGAGGTGAAGGCAGAAAGGGATGCCGGCTCTTAACAATCAATCAGCAGCATGAAATAATCCCTTACACAAGTTTCTAGGGAACAGATGAACAATGTGCTCCACAAGAAGATGAACAACTGATATCATGATGAAGGGTTAAAAGTAATAATGTATTATTGCTTGTTCCCTGCTCTTCTTTGCTGTAAAGAATTATCATGCACAAGAAAACGAGGAAATAATCACCTCCACATTACACCTATTGCTGCTTTGTATTATTATACGTAGCATTATTTTGTTCCACATCCACGCCCAGAGCTGAGTATATAATTCTACCACTATACTAAAACACAGCACACTCACATATACTTCCACTGTTCCACGGGTGAGCAATGTGCTCTCCCACGTTAGGCAGGACAGACTAAAAAGCCGTCTGGCCAACATTAGTCTCGCTTTTAATGCTCTTCACGGTCTCCCAGCTCCCGTGCCTGCGTCTCGTGACTGAAACGTACACCAAGCCCATTTCCTCGGTTATAATGCACCCGGGCAGCAGCTTCGCGGCGTGTCACGGCCTGAAAATGCTGTTAGTGTCTCGCGAAATTGAGTGTTCAGCTTGATGAGAGAGAGAGATGTGGTAACGGGCGACAGGGCATAGAACGAGCACACCGGGAATTCGTTCATAATTGCGTGGCGTGGCATTTTACAAGCTCTTGGCGTCTCTGAGGAGTGAAATGAAAAGAAGAGATAAAAGAAACACCGAACAAGAGAAGTAAATGGTAATCACTTCAGGGTTTCATCTGGTCCACCTCCCCAAGAGTTCTTTTCCAAGGTAGGAATAATTGTGTGTGGGAGCAGAGAGCAAAGTGGTGGAGGAAATACATGTAAAATAAATTAAAACAGGACGAGACGCGGCACAGCTAAACGTTTAGAGAAAACTACAATATTTGGGGAAGGAGTTCAGAAGCAGGAGAATCACAATACACCACACGATAAAAGGAGATTCAATAAGATAAAATGAGATTGAAGAAAGGAACATTTTGTGCTACTGTTAAATATTTTCTCGCATTTCCCCCCTGAAAAAAAAAAAAGCAAGAGCCGTTTTTAAGTAGAGATTAATGCCGTGTAGAAAAAAAAAAAATTGGTATAGTCCCCATCTTGTTATTTTTTCTATTTTTTTTCTGCCAGAGACAAAGCGCAGTTTAATATGTGCAGTGGATCCTTACGCACATTTTTGTCTTCAGCGTAAACAACTTTCTTTTCGTCGTTCATATTTTATTACATTAATCCCACTTTTGTTTCACATGGTTTATTGAATTCTTTGTTGCACGTTATAAGAGAATACATGCAATACTCTCTCTCTCTCTCTCTCTCTCTCTCTCTCTCTCTCTCTCTCTCTCTCTCTCTCTCTCTCTCTCTCTCTCTCTCTTAAAAAATAATAAATTTATAAAATTCTAAAGATAAAAACATAGCGATATGAGGTAAAGCCGAGACCAGGGAAGGAAAGAGAGAAGAAGGAGGAGGAGGAGGAGGAGGAGGAGGAGGAGGAGGAGGAGGAAGAGGAGTAGAAAATAAAGGACATACAGCTGTTAAAATAAATAAAACACAAAAAAACAAAGGAGAAGAATAGAAGATGGAGGTTGCGGAGGAAAAACAAAAAAATAATCTATAAAGAAAATGTATTGTATGCAAAGAAATAAGTAAGATGGAAATCAGAGAGAGAGAGAGAGAGAGAGAGAGAGAGAGAGAGAGAGAGAGAGAGAGAGAGAGAGAGAGAGAGAGAGAGAGAGAGAGAGAGAGAGGAAGCCTGGAGGAAACAGAGGAAAGAAATATGGACAAACTCCTCCTGCCCTCTTTCTCTTTCCTTCGTCTCCCAATAATAGAGGAGGAGGAGGAGGAGGAGGAGGAGGAGGAGGAGGAGGAGGAGGAGGAGGAGGAGGAGGAGGAGGAGGAGGAGGAGGAGGAAGAGGAGGAGGAGGAGGAAGAGGAGGAGGAAAGATCTTTAGAGGTATGCGTATCTTCTCCATTAAAAATACATTATCACATTATCTCAACCTCTCTCAGTGAGACTGAAACCTCGATTCAGCCCTTCCCTTCCCCCCCCACCTCTCTCTCTCTGGATATTGACGGTAAAATGGTGCACAAGGGGAGGTACTGTGCCGTGTCTTATGGCGGCGACACATTTCACGGCCCAGCGCCCAGCTTCATGGGGTGCTGCCGCTTGTATTTGCCGCTACTCATATTTACACAGCTGGGATGTGTGTTAAAACTAGTGGCCGAAATAAAGAGCTTAGGACGTGATGATTAGCGTGGAATGGTTGGTCATTACTTTGTGGTTTTTGAGTCTTTTGCTGGAATATGTACTGTCGTCTACCTTCTGTCATTAATAACAACAATGAATAAATCTAGGAAGTAGTTATATACTGTCATAAGTATTGTAACTGTGAGAGAAAATCCACAATACTCATACACACACAAAGAGTCATCTAATACAATGTGTGTTCTATAGTTTCTCTCACAACAGAACATTTCAAGCTCATATTTCCTCTTTTGTTCTTTCCACAGAAAATAGGACTGTCGAGAGAGAGAGAGAGAGAGAGAGAGAGAGAGAGAGAGAGAGAGAGAGAGAGAGAGAGAGAGAGAGAGAGAGAGAGAGAGAGAGAGAGAGAATGAGTGCTTTCATCATTAGCCCGGGAAGTTTGGTTGGAATGAAGGGCAGCCACTCCCGCCTTAACACAGGAAGGGAGGCGCCAAGCTAAATGGCCTGACTTTAAGAGACAGACAAATACCGGGTCATGTAAAGCTGAACGCTACGGTAAATGCTTCCTAAATCTGCATACTGATTTACACCAGATTCACAGGACGGTTTGTTTGAGGAGCCGCCTGCTGGGAATGGGGAGGCTGTTTTGACCTGCTGTGAGAGTGTGACGGCTGTATGTGTCGGTGCCGGCTGTGAGGACACCTTATGAGAGTGCAGTGGATGTGCCTAAGAAGCTCCTGCGTAGAAAGGGAAGAGAGATGCACTACTTAGTATTATACATCTTATAAACACCTCATGTGAGTGCAGTGGATGCGCCTGAGAAGCTCCTGAGTAGAAAGGAAAGAGAGATGCACCGTCCAGTATTATCTTATAAACACCTTATGACAGTGCAGTGGATGTCCCTAAGAAGCACCTGCGTAGAAAGGAAAGAGAGATGCACCGCCTAGCATTATCTTATAAACACCTTATGACAGTGCAGTGGATGTACATAAGAAGCTCCTGCGGAGAAAGGAAAGAGGGATGCACCACCTAGTATTATCTTAGACACTTAGAACGAACGCTACTATTACTTCAGTATTGTTAAGCTTTTGTTTTCTCTGTACGTCTAACAACATATATAAAATAAAACAGGAATAGCTTGATAATGCTTAACAATGTGTTCAGTCTCGTTGAAAAGGGAATTTGCTTCCTGGCTACACCAATATTGTATCTAATATTAGCACACCTCTGTATATTAGTATTGTGAGTAATTATGGAGGATGTGAGAATAATCGGTTACTTCTACAAAGAATATGTCTTTCGTTCCCATCCTAGACAGCTTATCTCTCACGCCGTGCTTGTGTGGCTGTGTGTATCTCCCGCGGCACCTTTAACACGCTAGACTGTACACTTTAATACAAAAATTAAAAATATTTCACTATGGAGTCATGTCAGAAAACTGTAGCTGGTGTTCTACTTTTCCGAAGACACGGACTTTGTTGTGGGCGAGGAGGCTTAAAAAGGCTAAAGGAAAGACATTTTTGCCATAATGGGTCAGGCTTTAGTGCAAGTCCTGCCAGGCTGAAAAGACGGCTTTGCGCCAACAATGCGAACTGAGGCGGCAGAGATAAAGCTCAGTGGCTCGTCTGTCCTGGGAATGTGAAGGAAAAAAACTGTATCCGTTTTAAAAGAAAAGGATAACATAATACAACGAATAACGTATGATGCACACACACACACACACACACCCATACACACACACACACACACACACACACACACACACACACACACACACACACACACACACACACACACACACGAGCGCATTATGCATTTACATATTTCCACACTCCTACTCAAGCAAATAGCATGAAGCGGCACTACACAGGATTAAATAAAACCTGCATGGCGAACACACACACCGTAGCTGCTTCTCTAAAGAGCGGTACGAGGTTGATGGTTGAAGTTCATAATCAGCGGAGAGTTAAAGTCGTAGGAGCAGCTAGCTAGCTAGTGTATATTAGCAGGATAAAAGAAGGATGGATGTCGCCTCTCAGAGCATAAAGTTAGATGAACCATGGCACCGCGAGGGAAGTTGTCTTGGAAACAGTGAACAAAGCTGACGAAACGTATTGCTCGATATGAAACCATGTCTCTCTCTCTCTCTCTCTCTCTCTCTCTCTCTCTCTCTCTCTCTCTCTCTCTCTCTCTCTCTCTCTCTCTCTCTCTCTCTCTCTCTCTCTCTCTCTCTCTCTCTCTCTCTCTCTCTCTCTCTCTCTCTCTCTCTCTCTCTCTCTCTCTCTCTCTCTCTCTCTCTCTCTCTCTCTCTCTCTCTCTCTCTCTCTCTCTCTCTTCTGCATCTCTTGCTCTCCCCATCTCCCTATTCCACAAAACTCGCTACTACACAAGCCTGCTTTAATGCCAGCCACTCAAATATGCAACCTAGTCTTATGCACGACGCAAAGGAAGGTCTTATATATTTTTCTATTGTGTTTTATTTTTGAACGAAACAAATTGCATCTCGGCAAAGTATTCGGCATCCAAGGATATTATTGTGTGTGTGTGTGTGTGTGTGTGTGTGTGTGTGTGTGTGTGTGTGTGTGTGTGTGTGTGTGTGTGTGTGTGTGTGTGTGTGTGTGTGTGTGTGTGTGTGTGTGTGTGTGTGTGTGTGTGTGTGTGTGTGTGTGTGTGTGTGTGTGTGTGTGTGTGTGTGTGTGTCTGAAAGTTATCACCAGCGTTGCTAAGTTAAGCGATGAGTCAGCCAGATGTTTCTACTTCGATCTTAGTCTCCACTAAACAAAGAGTGTACCTAAGTCTGCGCCACCCGCTGCCTTATTCACGGCCCGCACACACAGTCCGCCTTTTGCACAGCGGAATAAACACGGCAGAGGGGCGCGGCGGGGTCAAGGGTCTTATGCACCGAGTGTGAGCTGCGATTTCACTCCAGAGAGAGAGAGAGAGAGAGAGAGAGAGAGAGAGAGAGAGAGAGAGAGAGAGAGAGAGAGAGAGAGAGAGAGAGAGAGAGTCTTGGGGAGCACTCCCATCCATTCTCCTTCACAAGCATCTACATTTCTAATATCTCTCCCTCCCTCCATTTCTCTCTCCCTCCTTCTGTCTCTATAACTATTTCTACCTTCCACCCTCTCCATCTCTCTCCCGCCTCGCTTCTCCAGATATTGCTCTTCCCCTCACCTCTCCATCTTCACTCCCTTTTTCCCTTTGTTTCACTATTTCATCTCCACACATATTCCTTTTCATCCTGGTAACTTTCTTTCCTCCCTTTCTGCTTTCGTCCTTCCCCTCTTCCTCGCCCTCTCGCTTTCTTTTCCCTTCAGTCCTATTTTTATCACAAGTTATTCTATTTTCTCCTTCGCATTTCTCTCAGCTTCTCCACATCTCTCTCAGACTTCGATCCTCCTCCTCCTCCTCTTCCTCCTCCTCCTCTTCCTCCTTCTCCTCCTCCTCCTCGTCAGCCAAGGGATAGAGTTGAGCAGCTTCCCCACAACTTTGTTTTGGGACGTTAGTATAGAAAGGAAAGCCAAGCATAACATATGGTTCTTGTTTTCCTCTGCGTCCTTTCTGTTGCTTTTATTTATATTTCCGATCTCTCTCTCTCTCTCTCTCTCTCTCTCTCTCTCTCTCTCTCTCTCTCTCTCTCTCTCTCTCTCTCTCTCTCTCTCTGTCTCTCTCTCGGATTTTGTTTTGATGACCTCTGAATTTCGACGGCAATTTTGAATAAGAAATTCGGTTGTTGACAGCGGCATATAGCTGAGGCCAGGCCGAGGTCCGCTGCCTCTCTCCTTTCCGAGTAATTTAAGGCGTCTGGAGGAAATTAGAAGAAAAACATGGTGACTAAGCAAGAAAAAATAGGCTCAAGAATAGGGAAAAAAAACAACACGTAGATGGAGAAAATCTAGCACAAAAAAAAAAGGAATACATAATAAAAATGGAGAAAAGAGAAGAAAAGCTGAGGAGAAAATTACAGTAGATAAATACATCCAGAGTTGCGAGACAATAGAAAATTGTTATCATACATCAACATCCCCCATTTTGCTCTTTCTCTAAATTATTTTGTTACGCTCTCTTTTCCTCCCGACCACACCCCGCCCCCCTCACTGGTACGAAAGAGGATCAGCATCCAAATCAAGTTAGCAGAGTTATAGAGAGTTAGAGGGAGAGAGGACAGGAGAGTAGGGTGTGGTGATAAGGGGAGAGAAAGTATGGGTGAGAGAGAGAGAGAGAGAGAGAGAGAGAGAGAGAGAGAGAGAGAGAGAGAGAGAGAGAGAGAGAGAGAGAGAGAGAGAGAGAGAGCACAACTAGTGGTTGTACAAGGAGGTGGTGCGGGAGCACAACCTTCACGCCAACGTGCACAGGAAGCTGTAAACTGGAGCCACAGAGTGATGGAGCCAATTCTTCCACTCAGCCTTCCTCCTGTTGTGATCTTTGGTGGATTAACTCAGCGGCAGTAAAAGCTTCCATATGAAGGGCGGCGGTTGACTTACGGGAAGGCGATCAACTAAAACAATTCACACCACCACATTACTACAACGAGGAGGCAGCAGACGCTCCGGCAAGGCAGGCTTGCCAGAGTGCGGCGGCGTCCAGTGTGACCATGGGCATAGAACTGTGTGCTGTGCCCTCGCTGGCCGCGGGAAGCGTCCGACCGGCAGGGCGGTCCTACCGTGGCATGATGCTGTGTTAAGCGGTGCCGGCGCGGCCGTGCGGTTTCGCGCCTAGTGTGACACCGGCCTTAGTTGAGAGACTATAATACAGTAAATGTTATTCATAAAGAACGGAAAGAAAAACAAAATTAAGTGTAACGTTCAGGAAAATGGAGTAAGGATTTCTGATTTATCCGACGAATTAAAAATGAAATAGTAAAAATGCACACACAGTCATAAAATGGAGAAGAAATGTATATGAAAGGGTTTATAATTTTTGAAAAGTCAACGTTTGTTAAGGACCAAGGGACGGGAAAGGAGGTGGAAAGGGAATAGGACTTATTTTTCAGTTTATCTTCAAAAGCTTCAGTGCATAAGCTTGTATTCAGTTCAGTCCGTCTGGCTCGTATGCATGATACACCACTTAGCTTTCCTTTTGTGTATTTACCTTGCTATTATGACACTATTAGTAGTAGTATTGTTATTACCATGAATACGGCTTTTACTGCGCTCATTACCAATATTATTTCAATATTTTCAAAATTGAAATTTTGAGAGAGTAATTTACCGCGGATATTTGCCACAGGCACACACACACACACACACACACACACACACACACACACACACACACACATACACACACACACAGTGCTGGGTCGCAACAAAAATGCATAATGTTAAGAGTTACTGAGTGACCACAACTATCCTACGACTTACGACCTGATAAAGGAAGGAGCTGGCGGGGCGCGTAGGGAGTGGGAGAGTGCTGGGGAGGGAAAGCGCGGCTGGAAAATATTATATAAGATGTGGAAGATGAGACGAAACTGTGAGGCGAAAGTGGGAGGAAGGAGACAGACGAGTATGTGGAGGATAAGGGGAGGCCTAACACGAGGCAGAGGGAGGAAATGGGGTGCTGGGAGGAGTGGTGGAGATGGTCTGGGCAAGGTTTCTCTTTCAATAAATTGCAAGGAACGGATTACGGTGCCTAATGAAAAATAAACTAGACAGGGGTAACATTATTAGCAGAAGAAATATGGGAGTGAAATATTAGGGGTGGAAATACAGAGAAAAAACAAAAACAAAAAAAATAGTTCTAGGCAGTGTGGAAGAAAAATAATTATGGATGAAGAATAATAAACGACTGCCACTAGGGAGGTAATAAAGTCACATAACCTAGTGGTGTGTGGTGCATCTGGACACGGCTCGTCTACGCCCGCTGACTCTGATCTCTTCCTGATCTGATCAGCTTGACACTAATCAGTTCCCACGCGAGCCTCACCTGTCCTGATCTCCGCCCCTTGATTCTAGCCCCTCCAGACATTCTATTTACTGCATGTCGCGTCCCCTTTCATAGTGACGTCGTCGCCTTCTCTCACTCCGTCTTGGTAAGCTGACCTGTAAGGATTTCTCTTTGCCTTTCTCATCCAAGGCTCCCGTGATGAAGATCAGAGAGAGAGAGAGAGAGAGAGAGAGAGAGAGAGAGAGAGAGAGAGAGAGAGAGAGAGAGAGAGAGAGAGAGAGAGAGAGAGAGAGAGAGAGAGAGAGAGAGAGAGAGAGAGAGAGAGAGAGAGAGAGAGAGAGAGAGAGAGAGAGAGAGAGAGAGCTCAAAAAGTCTATGTTGAGAGTTTCCTTATTTCACTTTTACGTTTCCATGGAAGAAGATTATACCTAATATTATTCATTGCTAGAAGAAGCAACAACAGCAACAGGTAAAACAAAACCTAAAGCTAAAACTAAGAGGCTTAATATTTCTGTTCTCGTGTGTATTGCATGTACCTGAGGCCCGTGACACACCAAAGCCTCGCGTTGTCAAACAGTCTGCATACGTTTAATCCCTCGCTAGCTGTAACATTTGTATTCCCCTACAGCACATCGGTGACTTGTGTGCACCTAAACATAAACTTTTAAAAGAATAAACATGCTGATAAAACAAACAGGAAAAAAAGAAGAGCTAACGCGAAACATTGAAAAATGGAAAGCGAGGATGAAAAAGATGAATCAAATCACAAGAACTGGTTCAGTACAGCTCGCCTCCCGCCAAATTCGAGCGGGTCCTGTCCCCTTGCAGGCAACCCTCGCGGCGCGGGCTGGCGGGTAAGAATACGCGAGCGTGTATATTCTCAGGCAAATTGGACGTTTTCCTGATATGGGACGGCCAATTTTCGCCCCATTACGTTGGCTGTGTGAGGTTAATGGCTACTGGATGATGGTAATGACTCCCTTCCCCCTCCAGAACCACTTCGCTGTGAATTAAGGGAAGGATGATTACAGATAGACGACTGGGACAGGGAGGGGAATGAGGGGCGGCGGTGATGGGTGTTTACAGGGCGAAGAATGTGTACCGGTCGTAGTGTGTGGGTGGGGTGCTGGGGAATGGGTGAGGATCATGTCAGCGTGGGGTTGAAAGGATGATAAATGGAGTTGCAAATGGGTGTGGAAAGTAAATAACAGAAGTAAGAAATAAAAAAAAATAAATAAAAGCCTTCCGGATATAAAAGGAAGGGAAAACGTCAAGAAAAGTATAGTTTTAGATAAAATAAAAAAAGAACGAGAGGGATAAAATAAAAGCTAAAACTAACAAAGCATATCATAAAAAATACTTTACCGTAGGAGAACAGAAAGCTTTTCCAAAATATATTTATAACCAGTATACATCAAACATTTCCAACAATGTTTATACTCGCAAAAAAAAAAAAAAAAAAAAAAAAAAAAAATCGTGACCAACTTTCATACTGGCATCACATCGCTTTTTTTTTTTTTTTTTGTATCCTTTTTCATCCCAAAGTTGCTCATGGTCATCACTTCTAATATGTATGACGCCGCGTTTCAGCTTCAGGGTGCTTCAAATGGTTTGCTAAAGTATGCATGTAAAATGAAGGAAAAACCCGCATAAAAACACCAGGAAAGGCACGGGGCGGATGCATGCACGGTAACACAACACTCGCACACATAAATGGAATGCTACTAATTTTTTAAAAAGTTCCTAATTACACTTAAAGAGTTGTCTGACTGTTAAAAGTAAAAAAAAAAAAAAAAATCGACGAGAGAGAGAGAGAGAGAGAGAGAGAGAGAGAGAGAGAGAGAGAGAGAGAGAGAGAGAGAGAGAGAGAGAGAGAGAGAGAGAGAGAGAGAGAGAGAGAGAAACACACACACACACACACACACACACACACACACACACACACACACACACACACACACACACACACACACACACACACACACACGTGCAAGACTTATCATTCTGCAAGTACACGATACAAGGCACAACAAATCAAGAGGAAAAATAAAAGAGGGTGGCAGGGACGAGGGGAACACTAGGAGAATATGAAGCGTAGGGCAATAAACAGTAGATGAGAGGGAGAAGTAAAGAAGAAGGAAGAAATGAGAAGAAAACAAAGACGAAGTAACACTTGTCAAGCAGAAATTGGACAGTCATAAAAGAAGAAAGGAAGAGACATAAATACAAAGATGAAAAGAAACGCACTGAACTGAAAAGTAATATAAAGAGTAAGACAAAGGGATAAAGAAGAGAATCCAAGCGTGTATAAGAATTAGGAGAAGGAAGAACGGAGTAAATGGGAGAGAGACAAAGACAGGAAGAAACCATAAGAACAAAGAAAAATATGTACTATTAGAAGACTTTCAAGCGCCACACAAACACAATGGCTTCCACGCAACGCACTTAAAAAAAACAGTATTTTTATGACGCAAACAAACCCACGAGTCCGGAGTCAAGTTTTCATATTTCCTTATTTTACCTTCCTGAAAATGTCCTTAAAGATATCAGCATGTTATCCCAAGCAAGTACTGGTAATAACGTCTGTTTCAAGAACTCTTACACTAGGGTAAGAATACAGACAACTCCAGCCCTCAGCCACACATTGCCATCCTGTTGTGTGTGTGCCGTCCCTTCCGCAGCAGCTTCCCACGTCTTCTCCCAGCCACACCAGAGCACTGAGCGTCATACAAAAACCATCCTGAGTAATTTTTTGTAGTGTCTCGTTCCTGAAATTTCAAAACAGACCAGAAATTTCCTATCTTTTCCCTACGCGTGTGTGTCTGTGTATTTTTATTTATTTATTTTTTCAGGCGCCGATAAGTAGTTTAAAAGGAGACGGGAGTAGACAAATTTAATTTCTGAGGGACACTGACACATCGGTCTCTCTCCTAATTTTACGGGGAGTGGCTCAAAGAGAGAGAGAGAGAGAGAGAGAGAGAGAGAGAGAGAGAGAGAGAGAGAGAGAGAGAGAGAGAGAGAGAGAGAGAGAGAGAGAGAGAGAGAGAGAGAGAGAGAGAGAGAGAGAGAGAGAGAGAGAGAGAGAGAGAGCAAAGAGGAAATGTTTGAGTTTTAAGCGGAAAAGTGTGTCGTGTTGATAAGGGTTCTAAATTGGATATAAGTATGTATGGAATAAGGTTTGGAGAGAGAGAGAGAGAGAGAGAGAGAGAGAGAGAGAGAGAGAGAGAGAGAGAGAGAGAGAGAGAGAGAGAGAGAGAGAGAGAGAGAGAGAGAGAGAGAGAGAGAGAGAGAGAGAGAGAGAAACAGGAGTCGCCTTAAGGGCAAGAAGAGAGAAGTGAATGCTCTAATTCTCACCAGAAATGTTTTAGGAGTAATAAAAAAAAATTTAAGGAGACCAAAATTTCGGAGTTTAGGTGAAAATTTTAGTTTTCTATGTTTAGGGCGTCATAGGAAACGCATAGTTCCCTGGATCGAATGGTGCAGCTTTTATAATATTTTCTCAAAATTTTAAGGGAAAACAAGGGTTTGTTTGGGAAAATTTAAAGATCTTCGAGCGATTAAATGCCTCATCGCGTCAACTGTTCACGCTTCCATATGCTAATTGCAAAAATACCCACAGAAAATTGTTATTAGTAAAAAAAATTGTTCCAGTTTTACTTATTAGAAAATTCTGACATTCTAAAAAATAAAAAAAACAAATAAATAAATAAAACAAATGTGCAAGCAAACTTAAGAAAAAATTGGGAAAATATTACACGTATGGGCCACGTCACTTCTGTAAAAGTTTAAAAGCAGATTGGACCAAAATTATTTGGGGGGGATTCAGCCCTCCTTAGGTAAAGGATTCTCTCTCTCTCTCTCTCTCTCTCTCTCTCTCTCTCTCTCTCTCTCCTCTCTCTCTCTCTCTCTCTCTCTCTCTCTCTCTCTCTCTCTCCATAATTACTTCTGCCTGCCTTTCCCCAGCAGACGCGAAGAGGAGGACAATATCAGGGTGCGAGGAGAGGTGTCAGGTCACACAGTGCTGCGAGGCACCAGCGGCATGGACCAGGCAGGCAGTTTTCACTATTTTGGTACCATTATTCCCGAGCTCATGGAGTGCGCCAGAGGGAAACAGTTTAATTTTGACGGTATTACCCAAGCATGTGCTTCAAATTCGGTGGGAAGGGCTCGGTGCAGCCGCTTTCTTCGTATATTAAATTCCTTACATGTACAGGTTTGAGTCCACGTTCTCGCTTTGATGGCGTTAACAGGGGCTGGAAAGACACTTCTCGTCCTGCTTACCCAGGGATTAAAACACCCCTTCTCACGCATGGACAGCACTGCGCGACTCCTCAATCACCTTATGCTATCTGTACCATTATTATTATTATTATTATTATTATTATTATTATTATTATTATTATTATTATTATTATTATTATCACCATTAATATTATTAACATTATTGTTATTATCGTTGTTATTAATATTACTATTACGGTAATTATTGTCATTATTTTGATAGCTCTTTTTAACGAAAATGATGATAAATGTTGATGAATATGACGATCGTTGTCTATCATCTTTAACATCATTAACGCTACGGAAAATCAGCTCACTTATTAATTACACGACACAGCAGCTCAGTAATAGCAAATGAGTGTCGGGTCAGCTAACAATGTTGCCTCGTCAAACATTAACCTTACCGTAAAAAAAAAAAAAAAAAGAAAAAGTCAATTTTAATGCACCGATGCGGTACACACGCATGGTACACACAGTTTCTTTTTTTTTCCAATTGAATAAAATAACAAATATATTCATATATCAATATTCATTGGATGGCAAAAGGCATTAAATGACAGATTTAACAAATAGAATAACACAAGCACAGAGAAAAAAAATAAATATCGCGGTGAAAATCTAATAATAATAATAATAATAATAATAATAATAATAATAATAATGATGATGATAATAATAATAATAATAATAATAATAATAATAATAATAATGATATTCGGTTTATTAATCTTGCAGTCTTATAACTATACTGCACACTTATATACTAACATACATACTACATACATTTAACCGTAAGGGAGTATCTTGCAATTTAATATTATAGCTGCCAGATGGCGCCGGTCAACCTAGTAGACTCCTCCTCTTCCTCCCTGGGCACTACCTGATCATCTCTTACGCCACGCCGCCCACTCACCTTAATCACTCTCTGAACCAGGTGATGGAAGGTAAACAGGCGGCATAAAGTGTGTGTGTGTGTGTGTGTGTGTATGTGTGCTTGTGTGCATTATTCAAGTTATTGTCTCGCCTCACTAGCAATTATGTTAAACAATGGTCACGCAGAAAGCCCCCGTGACAGGGAGAGTTGATGGCGCGTGGCGGAGAGCGGCGTCCAAACACACACACTCACGCACCGTCACACCGTCACACCGGGTACCATCAATACAAAGTGCAAACAGTCAAATACAAATTAACACAAAAAGCTCATTCCAATCGTCCTTTGTTAGTAATTGACAAATAAATACACTCTGCACCAAAACAAAGATAGGACAACAAACTGGCAAAGAATGCCATCTAATGGAACCTCGTGACCGTTTTTCCTCTTAAATGTTATGGAGACAAATGGCCACACTTGCGATGCCCTTAAGGCGGAGGCACATTGAAAATAAGTTACACAAATTGAAGACCTGTGTGTCCCACTTCCCGCAGAGTCATAGGCCGTGCGTTGAGGCCTAAGCACCACGGCAACTATCAACATTCTCTCTCCATTCAAGCCTGCATAAAGTAAGAAGAGACGAGTGAACGGATTTTATGCATTATTCATTCTAGCCCTGACTCTTTTATAGGTTTGCTAAGGAAAGGGAAGATAGAACAGGGGAAAGATAAAAACGGTGAGTAGGAAAGGATGGAAATAAGGGATGAAGGGAAGCGGTAAAGAATGCTTCCCCAATACCCTAATTTTTTATTCATTCTTCCCAAGTATCCTCGTGTAATTTCACAAGCCTTGGAGAGCGAGGAAGAAAGAGAAGGAGGGACATATTGGCAACGCTCAGAAAGGTGATTGATGAAAGGTAAAAAACTCGCTCTTTATATATTTTCCTACATTCCATTATCTTTTCAGTCTATCTTCTCTTGTTTCCATATTCTATTTCCTTCCTCATTGTGTTTTCTCCCGCATGTCTCCATTTTGTTCGTAGGTGTTTTCTTCTCTTCCTGCGCCTTTGATTAAACTAAACTCTGTGTCTTCGATCAGCGGGAATCTCAGTAAATCTTGAACCCTTCCATCAGCCTCGCTCAGTCCCTTCATCACCTGCTGTTCTATCCCTTACGTAATTACCTTGGCCTTCCCATCTCTCTCTCTCTCTCTCTCTCTCTCTCTCTCTCTCTCTCTCTCTCTCTCTCTCTCTCTCTCTCTCTCTCTCTCCCCTCCTTAATACACTTTTTTTTTTCGTCTGTTCTTTTCCTCCCACGTCTTCCTCTTTCTTTTTCTCCCTTTCTCTGCTCTGCTCAGCTCCCTCAAAGCTTCTGCTCCTTCCTTTTCACCTCTTTTCTTCCTTTCGCCTCCTAAAACTTTTCTCTCCCCTTCTCTTTTATCCGTGTTCCTGCATATGACTTTCCCCCGCCTGTCTGTCTGCCTGTCTCTCTCTTATACTCTCTTAAATATTCTCTTAACTAGTATTAATGCTATTCTCTCCTTCACCTTCCAGTCATCCTTCCTCCAGCAATGCCCCTTTCTTCCTCCTATTTCCACCATCTTCTTTCACCACCTCTCTCTCTCTCTCTCTCTGGGCTTCATCTACAGTAAACAACCCTCCTTCCCTCCATCACTCAGGAGGGTCGGCACGTAAATCCCGGCACTCCCTCACCTGCTTCCCTCCATTCCACAACTTGGTAATAGAAGGGACGTGTTCCGAGACACGCACTAAAAATTAATGACTCGTCCACGATTTTCGCTTTCGCTTGACAACGCCGTCCAAGTCAGGAGTATATGACTTTGTTCCTCCTGTTCTAAAGTTTTGTCAGTGTTAATATTATTTTTATTATTATTGTCACCACAAGAAATGGAATATGATGCTTTCAAAATATTGTTATGCAACTTCGTTCCTCTTGTTTTGAAATTTTCTTGGTGTTATCATTATTTTCATTACTATTTGCACCGCAAGAAATGGAATATTGTTTAGTATTGCCATATTGTAGAGAAATATGATACGCCACAGCCAATTAATATTTAGAGCTCTGAATTAATCACTTATAAAAATCAATTATCAACTGTTTTTGAAGTTCTGCCGGTCTTATAATTATTTTCACTACCACTTTCACCACAAGAAACATGATATGATACCTTCAAAATATTGCTCATGCTGGTATTGCAGTATAGCAGAGAAATAAAATACTGAACATCCAATTAATATTTACAGCTTTAAATTAATCACTTACAAAAATTAATCATCACCTCACATGTTAATACACAAGCTTGTCATCCAGGTAACGACATTCCCTTTTTAATTATCGGTGCTCGCTTTCGGAAAATAGATAAAATGTTTGATATACATGTGAGTAGGGAGCAAAAATGGCTTCTGCACTAAGGGTCGGGCTGCTTCCCTTTCCCTTAACACAGTTTGCTTTCCCTTTTCCTCCTGTCCTCGTGTGCTCATTTTCCCGGCATGGCGCGGCGCCCCTCCTCTTCATTTTCTGTATGGTCCTATGACGCCTAATTATTCCATTGGTGCCTATTTATTGCCTAATTATGACCATCCCCCTCCCGTGGGTTGCCGCTTCTCCCCCTCCATCGGTGAAAAGCTCTCTCTCTCTCTCTCTCTCTCTCTCTCTCTCTCTCTCTCTCTCTCTCTCTCTCTCTCTCTCTCTCTCTCTCGCGTGTACTCGTAGATTTAACGTCGTTTTATTATCCTTTCCTCTTGGTTACTCGCCTCAGACACTCCAGTCTACTTTACTACCTTCATCCCACTCACCTCTCCCTCTCCCTCCCTCCCTCCCTCCCATGTTCCTCATTTGTCGGAATTACGGGAAAGGTATTTACATAATGTATCTCCTGAGTGTCAAGTTCCCTTAGGCCCTGCGCCAGGTACTCCCGACGCCCACCTTCAGGAGTGAATTGCCACATGAGCCGAGATACTAATTAGAGCACGGAATGGATCACGGCATAATATCACAGTAAGAGGCATTACCGACAGCATGACATGTATCACTGGATCACGCCAAGAGAAAGGAGAGCTTAATGTATGTGAAAGCTGAGGAAATTACACTGAAACGGAGGATTGCATTATGGTAAAAGGAAAAACGATGTATAATTTATGATAAAGATTCATGGTAAAAATTCGAATACCATTACATGGAAGCGGAAATGAAACTTGAACCAAAAGGAACAATGAGAAAGAAAAGCATGGCAGTGAGTAGAAGCTAAACTACGTAGATCTCTCAAAAAAAAAAAAATCTAGAGCATAAAAATCCCTGAGGGCGCGGGTAAATAATAGAAAGGGAAGGCCTGTACTTCCCTCATACGTGGTGCATTGAGCCAAAACAAGGAGCGACGTAAAACAAGCTAATTAGTGTGAGACGAAGGGAGGGAAAAAGAAGAATTAGATGGAGCTGCGTCGTTTTCATTAGATGCTTTCACTTCATCATTCTCACGGTGGTGGTGGTGGCGGGTGATGGTGGAGGTGGTGGTGGTGGTGGTGGTGAGGTAGGTGAGGAGAGGCAACGTGTGTTAATTACTCTCATCGCTCCCTCATATGACTTCTCAATTACGATGAGTCAGCTTGTCTTGGTTTCCTGCTCCAAGTCTTCCTCTTTTTCTTCTTCTTCCTCTTCTTCTTTTAGCCTGCACTCTCTTCCTCTACCTCTTTGTTTCTCATAACGTCTGTTTCTCCTTTCAAAACTTTATCATTGTGTCTGCAGAAGAAAAGCTGTTTGACAATAACATTTCCTGTCTGCGGATTAAACCGACTTTACACATTTTAATGAACGCAAAAATACGTAAAAAAATAAGAAAATATAAAACATGAACAGAAAACACAATAAAACTGAGGCTCAAAATAAAACTAATGAGCGAAACGAGATATAAGAAAGGAAAAAATTCAAGGAAGATCGAGTCAGAAATAATGATCCGCTTATATTTATCTCTGGAGCCGCTGAGCCTTTGAGCAAGACCCCAGAGGAAGTATTGAGGGAAGGCCACGAATTCAGGGACCTTACGCTCCTACGCACACACAGACACGAGCACTCCTCTTTCCTTGCACTGGATGAGAGAGGTGAGGAGTGTCGGTAATGGAGATTGGTTTGAGTTTGTGTGTGTGTGTGTGTGTGTGTGTGTGTGTGTGTGTGTGTGTGTGTGTGTGTGTGTGTGTGTGTGTGTGTCTATAAATTCCAGGAAAGATTATAAAAGGAACTCAAGTGAAGACAGGGAAAGCGTGAGAATGAATTAGAGAGTAAATTGAGAGGTGAATGTGTCTGGAAACATATGACAAACATGAATTCGGTGACAAGAACGCAGCAGAGGTGGAAGCCAACGGTGTGGGGAAAAAAGGAAAAGGAAATGGAAGAGGAAATGTGACAAATGGACAGCAATACCAAGGGAATATTCTACGTTTTTCCTTTCTGGAGGCAAAAGAGGAAGAGATGGAGAAATACGAGAGCAAGGGGCTGTAGATAGAAACGCCAGACGACAGACGGCTTATCATCGCAACGGTGCTTCAAGGCACTTCACCAGCTGAGGAAAGGTGAACAATAAAAATAACAGGTATCAAGGAGAAAGTAAATATTATTTGCTAATCTAAACTAAAACTGAAGTGATTTCTTCCTTCCACGGATGGATCTACCCTTTCACCTCACCCCACACGCACACACACACACACACACACACACACACACACACACAAAGTACACCTTATCAGCCTCATCACGTCATTACACCTTGGCCTGGACCGCGCCTCCCCCACGGCACCTTCCCACGATCACTTCTCTAATGCCTTATATATATTCCACACCTCGCTCCCTCCCCTGCCCCTGTGGTCCGTTTACCCATGCAGGCTCTCATGAATTTTCACTACCAGGAGGATATGCAAATGAACTAGTGCCTCCTCCACCTCTTCTACCTGGTAATTACCTTGTAGCTTTTCCATGTAGATGCTAAATTAGCCTCGCAGAAAGATGTCGCAGGTAACAGGTAGCAGGTAGCGAGCTCCTAGCGTGCTGAACACCAGGTAGATAGGCAGGTGTATGAGGGTACCAGAATGCTAAGCTTGGATGGACACGAGCAAGACCACAGTTGATTATCACCTTCAGTCTGTTCTTGCCTGTCCCATCAAGTTCATAATCATGGCTGAATTAGAGGGGGATTCTTTGTCTATCTAGGTGTGTGTGTGTGTGTGTGTGTGTGTGTGTGTGTGTGTGTGTGTGTGTGTGTGTGTGTGTGTGTGTGTGTGTGTGTGTGTGTGTGTTTAATGAATTACTTTGTTTATGGCAAGTCTTTTCATACCTGGATGTGTTTGCGTGCGTGTTTAATTAATGTGTTTGTATATACAATTTTCACGTGATCGTATTTTGATGTTTATGTTTTACTTTCATGTTTTCAGCTAGTTTTTATTTGTTTGTTTGTTTTAATTCAAGACATGTTTTCCTAGATAACAGTTCAGATTTCAACACAGCATTTTATCAACAAAATTTTATTATTATTTGAGAAATTACCATGGTTGTGTGCAGGCAGGAAGGCCCCAACCTTCTACCGCCATAATGTTTGACTCATGAGACTGATATTATAAAAATGCATGACACGTAATCAGATATTTGTAAAAGACGACTCGTAAAATGCGATGTACCTTCTTGGAGTATTTATTTTATACACACATACTGTTATAAAAACCTTTTTCTTCACGGTTAAAGGAGCTTGAATACATTTTCAGTTCATGGAAAATGAAATATGAAGGTCTTTATGAAGCATTAAAGGGAAAGGGTAAATACAGAAGGGAACAGTTTCAATATTTTACCGGAAATCTCTATTCGGTGAAATGTACGACACAGGCCACTTCCATATAAGCGTCGGCCTCCACGGGCAGTTTTCACCGCAAACATTCATCAAAATAATATGCCAGTGTTTGCCTGCGGCCTTGGAAAAACAGCAACATGTTTGGCTGGAAAAAAAAAAAAAAAAAAAAAGTACTCGGAAACAGTATGTGAGTTAATTTCTCGGTAGCTTAATTTTTGTGATATTTCACCAAAATATTACAAGAAACACATGGAAAGTGGATATACATTAATATGAAAAATACGTTACTGCTTATAATGTATATGTATGAGTCTGTGTTGTGTCAGACGGACAGACTGGGTCGTGTGTTTGCTTGTCTAGCACAGCTCACTGATGTGCGTAATGCCTCATTTGGAAAGAAATCAAGCACAAGTGACGCGAACAGTGAATAAAAAAGGGTGAGGAATACTACAAACAAGTAAACGCGGAAAGGAAGCACACAAATTCCATAAGTGCTTTGGACGACCTTCCTCAAGTAGCAACGCTCATTACCTGCGGCTCATTAACGAGGCCAGTGACACACCTGGACCACTAATGAGCCCCGCAGCGCCCTACATCAGGCCACGTGGCGAGCCTCTGCCTGCACGCCCTCGACGACCCACTGCGGGAAGGGAAACGCAGGATAGGAGGAGTAAAGTAATTGTTTCTTGTTTTTTACCTTAAGATATCACGTCACTCACTTTTCATTCTTTTCATTCCATTGCATTTTACATTTCTTTTTCCCCATTCCTCCTCCTCCTCCTCCTCCTCCTCCTCCTCCTCCTTCTTTTAATGGTCATCAGTAAGGCATCACCTTGGAGAGGCGGAGGAAAAAAAATTGAACTTGGGCCATTTCTCCGATATACGAGCCGGAAGAGAAGGAAGGAAGAAAGAGGAGCACGAAAAGGAGGGAAAGACGGTGACTTGATCTTCATTTAAGGAAGAGTAATGGAGAGGTTGAAAAAATAGACCTGTTAGAGGTAAATATTTTCATCCAATAACTCTCTCTCTCTCTCTCTCTCTCTCTCTCTCTCTCTCTCTCTCTCTCTCTCTCTCTCTCTCTCTCTCTCTCTCTCTCTCTCTCTCTCTCTCTCTCTCTCTCTCTCGTTACAAAAACAACATCGTATTGAGATTGATGTGAATGTTATTCTTTCATGAAAATTGCATGTTTTATTTTTTTTTGAGTGAAGTTAAAAAATTGGTACTCGTTACTAAATAGTACATGTTATTAATTTATATACCATTTGTGTGTGTGTGTGTGTGTGTGTGTGTGTGTGTGTGTGTGTGTGTGTGTGTGTGTGTGTGTGTGTGTGTGTGTGTGTGTGTGTGTGTGTGTGTGTGTGTGTGTGTGTGTGTGTGTGTGTGTGTGTGTGTGTGTTTCCAAACCCTACCCTTCAATCAGCTCCTTTTCCTCCCCATCCCTCTCTCTCCAGTACAAATATTGAATATCCGTACTTCCAGCAGCCCCTCGTACTCTGCCGGGCGGTTCTCCATCACGCTGACGAGCAAACAGTAAAATGTGTGTACTTGTGCAATTCCATTTCGTTCTCGGACATCTGACAAAGGATAGCATGCCAATGAGACGTGAAGGAGGAGGAGGAGGAGGAGGAGGAGGAGGAGGAGGAGGAGGAGGAGGAGGAGGAGGAGGAGGAGGAGGAGGAGAAGGAGAAGGAGAAGGAGGAGAAGGAGGAGAAGGAGGAGGATGAGGATGAGGAGGAGGAGGAGGAGGAGGATGTGAGATGGAGGAAGAGCAGGAGGAGAAGAAGGAAGAGGGCAACGATGACGGTGACTAAGAGGAGGACGAGCAGCCGCAACAATAAGACGGATAATTACGAGACAAAGGTGAAAAAAAGTGCAATACAAGAGTATAATTGGAAGTGAATTAGTATCATTGCAGGCGGATTAAGTGATTACACTGAACACTGAAGAAAGGAAAAAGAGATCAGTGGTTTGGGGAAATATACGAAGAAAACAGTTAATGTTACTTTACGAAAAACATAAGGCATATGAAATTAACGATAATATTCTATCGTAACCCAAGAAACACAAGTGAAAGATGAAACGCGGAAGAAAAACGAAAAATGAGACAAAAAGGAAGAAATTAGGGAAGCAAAATATTCGTGCCACATAGAAACACAACAGTTCTAACTCACGTATATAAGATCTGATTTCCACACTGTATCCTTCCCCCAATCGCTTCCACCTGCCAAATCTCATTCCACACCTGCCTGCCGCTTGTCTACGTCTCATGTCTAAAACTGTGCACAGTCTCCCGCATAAACTCTTCGCTCCATGTTCTCCCAGCAATGTCAGCCTGTCACAATACTCAAAAATATTCCACCCTCGCGCTGGGCAATGACGCGACGACCCCACAACATCCATCCAGATCTGCGTCAGTCAAGTCAAGACAGTGTTACCATGACGCCCAAAGGAATACATCTTCAAGTACTGCTGTGCTGTGTTTGTAATTCTCTCTCTCTCTCTCTCTCTCTCTCTCTCTCTCTCTCTCTCTCTCTCTCTCTCTCTCTCTCTCTCTCTCTCTGAATCCTGGTAAAATGACGGTAACAAAAATGGATTAACCAGCACGAAAATGCAAAGGAATCACGATGTTATGTGTAGAATACAATCCGGAATAATTGTTTTCACACTGGTAAAGCGCATCTCTCTCTCTCTCTCTCTCTCTCTCTCTCTCTCTCTCTCTCTCTCTCTCTCTCTCTCTCTCTCTCCACAAGCTGTTCCTCTCTCTCTCGCCTGTATAATTCCCCATCGCCTCGTCCTGTCCTCGTCACGCCCAGCCATGTGCTTCGGGCTGACAGGTTGCCCTGGAAACAAAGAGCCATTTGTATCTGTGCGTGGCGGGAGGAGGAGGAGGAAGAGGAAGAGGAAGAGGACAGAAGAAAATGGCTAGGAATGGATAAAGGCATAAAGCACTGTCCGGAAGGGAAGTCAGAAGGGGAAGGAAGAGAGGAGAAGGAGGAGGAACAGGAGGAGGAGAACGAACCGGGACACCTTCTACTGAGTGAAGAATGATATTGGGTTGCGATTCCTTCTGCTTATTTCTCCGTCACAAAGGGTAGAAATATCACCGGAATATACATCTCCCGGAAACCTTATGTTTGGCAGGCGGCGGGAGTGTGTAGGGTGGCGGGTAGGGTGAAGCAAGTTTCTTTACGTATGATTGTGCACGGGACGGCCTAACAAAGGGGCTTGTCCGCCTGGCTAGGGAGTGATGGTGATAAATTGCGCCTTTACTACTACATGTATTGTTCTCATTATTTAGGCACAGCCATGGCCGCTTTGTGTGCGTTGTGTGGCCGGAATGAGATGTGAGAGAGGGGAGGGAAGGTGTTGGTTAGATTGCCGCGTCTATGTTGTTGTGTCTTGTTTACTGCTGGCGTGCCTCGCTGGTCCTAGTGTAGTACTTGTTGTGGTGGTATATGTTGAAGTTTTCCTCTCTGTTCGTTGTCATCGCTGCTTCCTTGAGAGAGAGAGAGAGAGAGAGAGAGAGAGAGAGAGAGAGAGAGAGAGAGAGAGAGAAAGAGAGAGAATTCCAGCTAATGATAACCAATCTGAACCTACCGCCACCACTATCACTAACAACAATAAGGACAAGAACACCGCATCAGTTTCCCGCGCGCTCCTCCCCTACACGCAGGAACATCCACACACTGCACTCCTCTAATGGCTGCAGCTGGAGTACTGAGGAAATCCAAGTCCCCTAATAGAATAGACACAAGGAGAGAGCACCGTCTGAAATGTTAATGCCAGTACAAAGTGAACTACTGGTAGCAGTGGCCGTTGAGTTCCTCTCTCTCTCTCTCTCTCCCCCCTCTCTCTCTCTCTCTCTCTCTCTCTCTCTCTCTCTCTCTCTCTCTCTCTCTCTCTCTCTCTCTCTCTCTCTCTCTCTCTCTCTCTCTCTGTTATACCAAGTTATACCAATAATCTGTAACCGTTTTCTAGAGTTACAGTATATGCCTTTACTTTCTCCATCGAATAGTTGTGCAGAGTTTAAAATAAATAAAACAATTTGCAAAGGAAGAGAAAAAACATTTAGAAGTAAGAGAATCGGTCACATTTTTCAGGCGAAGGAGAGTAAATGTTGCAGTAATCTCACCCATTTTATTCTCGCCGACCTTCCGGAGGGCGCAGCGGGGCAGGGGAAGTTTTGCTGAAATTTGTCAGCATAAATTTTCAGACATGCAAATGAAGGCAATGTGTCAGCTGAATTTTTCAGGTGTGTGTCGATACGCAGGGATACAGAGAGGCTGATTTAGTGTGGCTACGGCATTTGGTTACGGAGGCTGGTGGTGGTGATGGTGGTGGTGGTGATGGTGATGATTGTGGTGGTGATGGTGGTGGTGGTGGTGGTGTGGCGGTGGTGGTGATTCAAGGTGATAGTAAACAGAAAGCGCTGCATTGCTTACTCGTATGTTTAATATCGTAATGGTTACTTTGCGTCAGGAAAGTGTATGTTGCTATTTATTTCTCAGGCGACGCATCTCACATCTCTATTTTTTATCATAATCTCCTTTAAAACAATTAACTCTTTTCCTTAGAAGCATTCTTCTCTTCCATCAAAAGTCCCGCTCTCACTGTATTGGATCTCCTTGCTCTTTTTGCTCAAAGATTATCTCCTTTGTCAATTATTCCCATTGCGAATTCGATGCATACACTGCCGGCGAATGTACAAATAAATGGATCGCTATCTCTCTTTTACCTCACTCCCCCTTTGTCAATTAATCTCGGTGTGAATTCCATACATGCTTGTGAATGCTACCAAATAAATTCTTCCATCTCCCATTAATGTTCCTGAGAAGTTTTGACCTTAACACCACACAAGAAAAGTATCGATCAGTCAGGCCGTAAGTGCCGCTAAAAGATGACTGTTTTGGGAAGGGAAATAAATCAGTCAAGCGGGAAAGAAAAGGCAGTAATTGTTTCCGTGTTGCGGCTCCGCGTCAAGGGAAGCAGTGGGCGGCGCGAGGCTCAGTGACGTAACGCTTCAAAGACTCAATTTTATTCTATTTCGGAAACGAGAGAGAGAGAGAGAGAGAGAGAGAGAGAGAGAATATACCAGTCACAACCAAAACATACTTAGAACCAACCTCAACTAACCTAACCTATAACGTTACATTCTTGGTGTACAAAGTCAGTGTACCGAAAAACATTTGAAGCTGAAGCATAATTCTGCGCAATCAGGCTGAGGTTTAGTTATTACGGAAATCACACTCGATGGGATGGATGCACGGAGAGGGAGACTAGGAAGCTTTGCCTCATTAAACACTGTAATGACTTTCGGGGTCACCTAATGAAGGGGACACGACCCTCCTGATAGAGAGAGAGAGAGAGAGGGAGAGAGGAGAGAGAGAGAGAGAGAGAGAGAGAGAGAGAGAGAGAGAGAGAGAGAGAGAGAGAGAGAGAGAGAGAGAGAGAGAGAGAGAGAGAGAGACAGGAGAGAGAGAGAGAGAGAGAGAGAGAGAGAGAGAGAGAGAGAGAAATGGGGGTACAAATTAGAAAGATAAACATTAAAGTAATAATGGGGAAAGGAATAGGAAATAAATAAAGGGAAAGAATAAAGGGAAAGAAGAAAAAACAAATCCACAAAACAATTCATTACCGTAGAAAAAAAAAAAAAGTTCCACAGATCAAGAAAAGAACTCGATCAAACTCCAGAAAATTTTGAGCGAACGGGTCACAGCGCCACAAATCTTCAGGCTTGCCATGGGAAAGAAAGAGGGAAGTGAAGTGCGAGGGATAAAGAGGAAGAGACGCAGGGGAGGAGAGAGAAGAAAGCGAGGCGTCTCAAGGAGGAAGGTTCAGAGGTGGAAAGTGTGTGTGTCGTGGATAATGAGAGAGAAATGAAGTGTGAGAAAGATCACAAAGAGAGCTGACGAGAGAGAGAGAGAGAGAGAGAGAAGGAGAGAGAGAAGAGAGAGAGAGAGAGATGAGAGAGAGAGAGGAGAGAGAGAGAGAGAGAGGGAGAGAGAGAGAGAGAGAGAGAGAGAGAGAGTCAGTCATCTAGATTTAGGACACAAGGCTGAGTACAGTGAAGTCAATAGTAGACATGAATCGAAAATAAACAAGATCCGGAAAAAAAGCCACGCCAGGAATAACACAAAGAAAGCGCACACACACACACACACACACACACACACACACACACACACACACACACACACACACACACACACACACCTCACACACACACACACACACACACACACACACACACGAGAAAGCAAAAATAACGAGTGGACGAAAAACAAATAACGCAAAATACGAGGAAAAAACAAAGAATCGAACCAGACTGCAGCTGAGCCCAAGCCGTGACGCCCTGCACCCTTACTACTGACGGAGGAGGAGGAGGAGGAGGAGGAGGAGGAGGAGGAAGAGGAGGAGGAGGAGGAGGCGCTATGGAGAGGTGAGAGCCATACATCACCTCTCCCCTCTCCCCTCGGCGGCCTGAGCGATTGGTTGCCGGACCCGGGGGAGTAATTGGACCCGATGGCCACTTTATAGAGGAAATTTCCCATTCTGAAGTCCTGATAAGGCGAGATTTACGGACAGAAAAACGGGCGGAAAAGGTGAAATGGTGCCGGGGTCTATCTCCCAGTAGACTCAGTTAAAAGAGAGGAAAGAAATGAGAGAGAGTACTGCCTTTCTATTTCTCCAGTGTTATCAGGCACTGAAAGGGGGAGGCAGAGGAGAAAGGACAGCACGCAGGAGGAAGGGAAGGGAGGCTGGGGCGGATGGAGCCCACAGAGAGGATGAAGAGGAAACGAGTGTTTTCAGAATGAGTAAGGTGGCGAGTCCCCCTCCGGATATTAAAGAATTCCGTGCAACACTGTGTTCCTAGTGAAGAATGGACGTACTTCACCAATTAAGGCTTTCATGGGGCACGGGCGTGAACTCGCCCACACAGGTACATGCACTCTGCAGCGAAATACTGTCCAGGAAATAGTGTGGTGACAACGCCAGGGAGGAAAAAATAAAAACTCGACTAATTTTAAACAAATGTATTGACGAAATTAAAAATAATTAAAAACTCCATTTGTCCGATTGACAAAGATGCAGCTCAGGAAGTGACATAACACAGCACTCAGTCCCAGAATGTACTCGTGTACATTACTAACACTCTTACATGGCACTCAGGTAGCAATACAAAGCATTCACTCAGTGTTTCGTGATTAAGTAACACATACACATAAACCAACTGCCTGGAGTCATTAGGAGTTTGTGATAAATTTTCAGGAGCTGATGAAGCACAGCTGCCAGACACTTTACGGGCCCGCGAGCAGGACGTGAGACGGTAAGCGTTAACAGAACTTAATTATTTACTGTGCCACTTCTGAGGTAACGAGAAACACAGATTTTCCCTTAAAACAAGTGCTCCATTTTAGGCTTTTGTCCTCCTAAACTCACTACATTTTTGCTACCAAATCCACCTAGAAACAGCTTATCAGGTAAACCATATCTCCAGAATACACAAAAAAATACGCCATAACTGATATATGATTTATAAATTGAATTTCACGATAAAAGTCGATGAAATGGGACACTTCATCACCCTGTATGGCAGTGAAAGAGACGGAGTTGGTTTTGCTCCAGGCGACGTGCGTCTCACGTTGATTTGCATAATGGCACATTTTTACTTCGATGCTCAGATCAATGCTTCGTCTCCTGATAATGGAATGAGACTCAACGGTAAGAGAGGCAACACAATCATTGGATAAATTTTCCATTGACTCAAGGTATCAATTACTGGATTAAATTCGTGAGTAATGATATGCTGGTGAAGATTAAATCTTCTCAAATAATTAACTAGATGTGTAAGTGTGTAAGTGCAGTAAATACCTTTATTTATTTTCCTTGGTTTCGCAAAAGTTAAACAAAGAGATGTGGGACGCAAAAATACAGGTGTTCTTGTCAACACACACACACACACACACACACACTAATCCTTAATCACTATAACATACGCCATCTTTACCACACACACGGAAAGCGAAAGTACAGAACAAAATGCGAACATTTTTCTCGAGGAATAATTTCTTCCCAGCAAGGTACGGCTGCTTCTTTCATCTCCCCTTTAATGACAAACACAGGACAAACGCACTCCTCGGCACTTGTCAGTTTAAGCATGTAGTTGAAGTAAATACACCTTTTTTTTTCACCCACAGACCTCAGATGCTTTGAAAACACTAGAAATTACTGACGTTGGAAAGCTCGTGTATGTGCAGACAAGAGTTGTGATGGAGGAGCACTGCGGTGAATGTTACTGGAGGGAAATGGACAGTGGTGGGTTAGTAAAGCTGTAGTTTATACGAATGAAGCAGGAGAGACTGGGAGGATGGACATATATGGTAAAGGCTTAGCGTGATGAGTGTCAGGGTGAGGAAGATGGTGAGGGGAGTAATGGGCGAGTGGTGAAGGAAAGTAGGAGCTGTTAGTGCTGAAAGGCGTTGTGATATAGCGAGGTGGTGTGAGGAGAGATGAGGGCAGTGAGGTGTAAAGCTGTGGTGGCGGTGAAGTGGTGGTAGTGTAGGCCAGTGGGAAGCAGGTTGACCAGGCCGACCACAAACCCTCGTCCGAGAGAGAGTGATGAGTTTCCATACGTGTCCTGACTACCGTGATAATCGAATTTTCCTACTCGAGCTGTGTAGTAAAACCGGGGATTTTGTTGGGCGACAGGAGGCACCCCCGACCAATGTCTACTTAAAGGGAATGTTTAAATATTTATTTGTACACATATCGTTACCATAAATAAATAACATTAGTGATATTTTCATGCAATATTTCAAACTTTCACCTCTACGCTCCTTTATTCTGGCTGATCAAAAACTCCCAAACAGATACCAGCCCAAACTTTCCTTTCTGTTTCTAATCGCTGGTGGCTTTTATTGCATCTCTATATTCAGTTTTGACAGCAACAACAACAAACCTTTTTCCTTCAGCACCATTTTTCTTCCACCGCCTACACTGACAGTACTGAATTAAAACATCGTCAAATTACAACAACAGTACGCACGCGTGCCGCGGTATTTGAACATTAAAAGAGTGTTAATTTGGCGGCGCATTGTAAGATACCGATCGTGCCATGTAATTAAGAGTTAGATTATTTAATAAAAGAGTATTGGTTTGCCATTATCCTAGCAGTAGTATTGCTGTGGGGAGGGGATTTAAATACTAAATTGCACTCATTAAGGCAATTATTCATGCTAGGTGATTGCATTTCTTACAACTCCTCTCTCTCTCTCTCTCTCTCTCTCTCTCTCTCTCTCTCTCTCTCTCTCTCTCTCTCTCTCTCTCTCTCTCTCTCTCTCTCTCTCTCTCTCTCTCTCTCTCTCTCTCTCTCTCTCTCTCTCTCTCTCTCTCTCTCTCCTTCCCTACTGCCAGCCTCTTGTGAGCGGTGACTCGTCAAGGTGGCCAAACACTTTCCTGAAGCCAATCCCGCCAAGCGTTATTGGTCTGCTCCTCGGCGCCTCACCCGCCGCCCTCACACCTGCAGCGCCACAGCACCTCACCCCAATAACTCCCTTCCCGTCACAGATAGCCACTTCACTCCAGCAATATTGAAACGTAAACAAAAAAGAAAAAAAAATTCAGAACTGCGACGATATGTGTGTATTATGTATGTGAGTTTAATAAATATATAAATATACACATTTAGAATAGTAATGATGCTGATTCATATCACTACACTATCATTTCAGATGTTTTTACCCTTCAGAAGTATAACAGCAAGAGTCTGATCATACTGTACCGCAATATAAGAGTAGGTTAAAACATCATGTAATCTAACATGTACTTTAAGAGCAATCAAAGTTTTAAAGACCTCACCAACACAAAAAAATCGTGCAGAATCTAATTATACGTACACTGGATGTGATTGCGGCAAAAATGTTCTCTTAACAGCCACACTAAAAGGCGCATTAAGAACTAATTTAATGTTTGGCCTGGAGTTCTTCCTGCCTCGGTCACTGGGTACAGTCGGGACAGTGTGGCCATTACCCTCTTGTTGTCTCGCCCGTGGGAGGAACGCCAGACAGCATGAACTGCTACCAATTAAAACTTTGCCCATTATTCCCTTATTGTAAAGCGACTACGGCAAAGTTTATTTTCTGAGAGTAAATTATAACCCAATGAATCCCACACCAATCTTGTATCGCACCCTCCGCTTCCCCTCCTTTCTAATATATATCGCTAATCTCTTTGCTCGAAACTAGAGCCAGATCCAATCTCGATCACTCCCTGTATCATTCATAGAGGACGCCCAGCAAGACCTACAGTGTTCATGAAAGCACTGATCTGTCCTTTGTCTGAGGAGCATTTTCCTCGATGCAATGCTTGACGACAGGCTGAGTGCACTCGGGTCGTCTAGAGGTACGCCCTTAGTCACCGTTTCCATACTCAGATCGAGAAGTGCGAATGAAGATTCCTTAATAGCAGAGAGAAAGGGAGCAAGACGAGGAGAAGAAGTAAAGAGAGGAATGTCCTTGCAAAAGCGCAAGAGGTGGAAAGAAAAGAAAACGGAGCTGAATATTTATAAGCAACAACAAAAACAAGAACAAAAAAGAGGACACACCTAAGACCCTTGATATTCTTTTGACGAAGAGACGCTCGACGACCCAAGCCCAGCAAGGCAGTGAAGGGTGAGCCTCGCCCGGCCCCGCCCCGCCCCACCCGGCGAGCTCCGTCCTACCCTGACACCCTCCAGCTGATCTTCATCCTCCTCAGCCTCCTCCCACAGCGAGAAAAGTTGTCCAAGGTGCCATATACCAGCGTGATGGCACTGTCGGGTACATGTAATGGCACTTGGCGTCGGCGTAACTTCACATCTCAGGTACAATGGACCATACTTCGTCTAGCAGACGTAGCGGGAGTCTGGAGGAGGCAGGGAAGGGCAGAAGAGGGAGGAAGGGAGGGTAGGGAGGCGGGTGATGGAAAATGATGAGGGAAGAAGGCTGGGGCAAGGCTAAACTCATGAGCAAACGGGCCCAGGAGGCCTTGCCTTGGGTAACTCCTCCCTCCTTCATGCCGCTCTTACCTGTCTCTACACACAAAGTTTTGAAATATGTAAAACTTTGAAGATTAACACGTGCCTCCCACAGCTACACTTTTTCCCTCCCAAGCTTTCTCTTTTCATAACCAAGAGCTCGGCAGAATATTCTTTTTTCAGTTAATAATTTTTTTTTCAGGTGTGTGACGTGGCTCTATACTTGCGCGCACTTTCCTTCCCTAATTTGGCCTTTTTATCTTTCCAGTTATTTTTCCGCCTTTCAGTTTTTGAATCACAAGATGAATTTTACACCAGCCTGCTTTTCATGTCGGTCTACTGCTTTAACTCTCTCTCTCTCTCTCTCTCTCTCTCTCTCTCTCTCTCTCTCTCTCTCTCTCTCTCTCTCTCTCTCTCTCTCTCTCTCTCTCTCTCTCTCTCTCTCTCTCTCTCTCTCTCACGTTAGTTATCCGTTGCTATTTCTGTTTTTCCTCATACTTTTACCATGCACAAAGCCTCCCTGGGGTCGTCTTTGCTCGGTGACTAAATAAAATATATATAAACAAACATAGAACTAGGAAAGAAAACATGAAAGCAGGAAGCAAATGGAGATAAAAGCAGAAAATTGAATTTCCATGGAGGAGAGAAACATGAATGAAAATCAGGAAGACAGAAGAATATAAAGGAAGGCAAGAGGACCGAGAGGAGGTAAGAATTTCTAAAAAGGAGTAGTAGTTGCAAGAGATGAAAGCAAAGCAATGGAGGCAGAAAGTAAGAGTAGTGGGTACAAGGGAACAAAACATGAAAGGAGAGCCAGCTTAACACAGGAGAAGAAAAGACGATTATGGAAAGAAAAGACACATGAGGGAAGAAGTACAGTAATGGGTTGTTGGGTCACAATGGATATATTTAATAGCTGTAAAAATTCCGTGCATTATAAAGGGGCGCTCTGTACTACCTCATTTTCTTTACGTTTCCCAGAGAGGAGATTCTGAACATTTTCACGAAGACAGTGTCGTTCTTAGACCAAAAAATATAAAGTGTGTCCAAAATTCTGTGTTGCTGATGAATACTGCATCCGCGACCCCAGAACATCTGCTACACACCCATTGAAAAAAATACACGAACTATATTATTTTTTGCCTGAATCTAAATCATGCCTGGTGAATAAAAAAGAGAAAAATGCTGTGACGCCTTTTTTTCATCAAACTATCAAAATTCATGTCCAGGATAAAAATAATCCCCAAAATTCCAAAATTACACACTCCCACTCACCCCGCACCCCTGAACCATCTACCCTAACAAACAGACACAAACGTGCGCACACTTTTCTTATATTTACATTTACTTTGTGACTTGACGCTATTTTCTCGTGTACAGTATTAAGGGGGGCGGGGTGTGCCAGTGTGATCCAGCAGGAGCAAGCTGCCTTCCCCAGCAGGAGTCCCCAGGGGTTTGGGTTTCGGTGACGCACGACACGCCTCCCGTAATTCAGGGCCAGAATATGAAACAGGTGCTTAGGGAGCGAGGCTGTGAGATACGCCCGGCACAACTTTGCCTCATTTGGCTCTGGCAAGGAGGGAAAACTGAGAACCTTTATGTTAACTATCACAACGCAGCCAAGGACGGCGAACTTTTCTGTCCCGGGAATGTGTTGAGGCGGGCGTCAGTAAAGGCTTGGTGTCACAATTTAAGAGGCAGGTTGCTTCATATATCTTTACTCAGTACCAACTCCTGATGATTTTTAATGCATACTGATAGATTATAAGCGTCTATTTAGCAGTTAATTTCTACAGATAACAAAACATACTTAAAGATATCGTAAAGTTACAGTAGTGTGGCAATTACGGCTTTCTTAAATCACACAAATCCCCCATTCTTATTTCTCTGGTAGGAAAGCAAACACGTGGAATTAATACAACGGGAAAGAATTAAGGAAAGAGTCTGGGTAAAATATCTCCAGACTTACGCATTGTCTTTATATATATAATGAAACAAATCCGCCTCACCTGGCGCACTTTGTAATAGCAGTATGCCCACCCACCTGGTTCCTGCTCAGCGAACTGTGGCAGGGAAACTTGTGAACATTTTCTGATCAAACGAAAGGCCTCGAACACGTTAATTACTGATTGAGAGTATAGGGAAAAGAGTGCCTGTAATTAGTTTTTAATTAAAACTAATAAAGCAATTACAGGAGGGGAGTGTGGTCAGGCGAGCGTAGGCGCGGCGCGTTACCATGGAGGCGGTGGTCCCCATCTCTATGTGCCGGGTCGCGCCCCCACACCATTCCACACATCACGCTTGTTTAGAATCACCATCTGTTTGCATGGGAATTAACAACAATACCACAAAAGGTAACGCACGTGTAGGACAGAAAATGGTGATTATCGTATGAATTGAAAACATAACACAGGATTTGCCTACTATATATTTTCCAATACCGAGAACATTTTTTTTTTTTTGTGTATTCATTGATACCCGAGTCATGCAGTTTCAGAAAACATTTGGAGACTAATGGAATCTCGAAAAAAGAAAACCTCAACTCTAAAAAGATCGTGAATAAAAAGATAAATATAATATACAGATAAATTGCTACTCCCCTTTCCAATTTTCACCTTCATAAAAAAATGAAAAATAAAAAAAAAATAAATAAAAACATCGAATATTTTTAACGCAGCGCCATTCGACAGCATCACATAGCAATCTATATTCCACACATCCCACACACACACGCACACTTTACCCTTCCTTTTTTTTCACACTACCGAACGAGTGGCGATAAGTGAGCAATAAAAAGAAAAAAAAATGCTAAAAATTTCAGAGCGCACAGGAGTCAGGCAAGAGAGCGGGAGAGGCATGTGGGAGCGTGACTGGCAAGAAACACTGCCTCTCTCCCTTCTTATAAGTGGGACTCTCACCTTCCCTTGCGCCGTCCACTGTCAGCAGACCAATTACCGCTGTACATTTTTTACGGCACAAGAGACACTGACAATAAACTATTAGTAACGAATGCAAATACAAGTGAGATATCAAAAAATGTATATTCAAAGTGGTCATAATTGCATCTCTCTCTCTCTCTCTCTCTCTCTCTCTCTCTCTCTCTCTCTCTCTCTCTCTCTCTCTCTCTCTCTCTCTCTCTCTCTCTCTCTCTCTCTCTCTCTCTCTCTCTCTCTGCACTGCTATAATCGCATCCCTCCTCCAGCAGGGCAGCATCTACGGAGGTGTGAAAACTGGACTAGTGGCAAAGACTCCAAATGCTAAAGACAAACTGGAGCTTTGAGTAAATATTTGACTTCTGTGTGTGTGTGTGTGTGTGTGTGTGTGTGTGTGTGTGTGTGTGTGTGTGTGTGTGTGTGTGTAAAGAACTGTGTGCGTCTTTGAAGGTTGATTAAAACGCCCGGCAAGAAAAACCGGCTTGAGGATAGAAGCCAAAAGGGAGACGGAGGTGGAAGCGAAAAAGGAGGGGAGGAGGAGGAGGAGGAGGAGGAGGAGGAGGAGGAGGAGGAGGAGGAGGAGGAGGAGGAGGAGGAGGAGGAGGAGGAGGAGGAGGAGGAGGAGGAGGAGGAGGAGGAGGAAAGCGGGTAAGAGAGGAAAGAGGAAGTGAGGAAGTGGAACAGAAGGAAGGGGGTCAGAAGAGGAGTGACATGACTCCTGATGGCACAGTCAATGTTGGAAGTAAAGCTCTGATCTCCGCTGGTCTCCGTGCCTTTCTTGTTTTATCGCTCGAGAGACACAAAGTTCCGTCCAGCCTTTCCTTTGGTGCGGCAGGACGTGATGTCAGCATGCACTTATCACGGCTTAAAAGGAGGAGGAGGAGGAGGAGGAGGAGGAGGAGGAGGAGGAGGAAGAAGAGGAAGGGAAAAAGAGGGAACAGGGCAATAACGAGAACGACGAAGGAAGCTGACGACTACAAAGGCAAGAAGGACATGGGTGAGGTAAAGATGCGAAAACACGAGGAAAATAGGCAGATACTAGGCCAGGAACAAAACAACACCGCCGTAACGTCTCGCAGAAAAATAAATGCCACGAACTCAATGGGAAAAAAATATATATATATACATATGAGAGAGAGAGAGAGAGAGAGAGAGAGAGAGAGAGAGAGAGAGAGAGAGAGAGAGAGAGAGAGAGAGAGAGAGAGAGAGAGAGAGAGAGAGAGAGAGAGAGAGAGAGAGAGAGAGAGAGAGAGAGAGAGAGAGAGAGAGAGAGAGAGAGAGAGAGAGAGAGAGAGAGAGAGAGAGAGAGAGAGAGAGAGAGAGAGAGAGAGAGAGAGAGAGAGATGGACATGGAAGGGAGAGTAAGGAAAAAGTCAAAACTAAAACTGCAAGCACCAGCAACATTGAAACATCCCGGCAACAAACGAAAAAAAAAAGGCAAACAAACGAATAAAACAAACACGGTTAAGTAAAAACAAAAGCACACTGACACACGGAAAAGGGGACGGGACGAGACGAGGAATGATAGGTAGCAAACAAACCCAGGAGACTTTGGCGTTCACCTATCACTCGTTACCTTTCACTACACCGTAATTTACACACGAATTCACCCCACGCAACTCAGATTAGAAGCCGTTAACTATGCACACAAGCTTGAAGGAGGATTATCATAACTCAAAAGGATAACCAGACCCTTTTCTCATGTCACATAATCCAAATGACTTTTCCTTGCCAATCCACCTTCAGCATACTACAAGTAAGAGCAACACTGAAGGAAGTGGCGCTTTAAAGATGCATCCTATGTGACTTTTCTTCCACGCCATCCGCCTGCCTGTGCCTGCAGCAGGAAACACGCTATCACAGGCCATGGAAAGCCACCCGTGCTTCGTTTGTATTGGGTGTAAATCTCCAAGACAAATCTGACCTAACGCAAGTAAAACGTAAACATGGAGAGGGCCTCTGTGCGACTCACGACCCTCACTCTGAAAGTTGAGAGAGAAAGAGAGGACTCGTGAAGAGGAAGGGAGAAAGAGAGGGTGAGGGAGAACTGAGAAGAAAGATTGTGCAAAGAGGGAAAGGAAGGAACGGGAGAAAAGAAAAGGGGGAGAAGGGGGATATTCAAGTGAGTATAGAAAAAAAGGAAGGTGGAGAGAGAGAGAGAGAGAGAGAGAGAGAGAGAGAGAGAGAGAGAGAGAGAGAGAGAGAGAGAGAGAGAGAGAGAGAGAGAGAGAGAGAGAGAGAGAGAGAGAGAGAGAGAGAGAGAGAGAGAATGTATGAGCTGAAGCCAGTAAATAGGATGTATAGGAAATAAAGACACTGGGAAAAACTACAGAATGAGGAATAAAATGCCAATGTTTCCACACAAAAGTTCTACAGCTGAAGTCAGTTTCCCCTCATTCCACTCACTCTCACCCCTGCCCCTGTTTTAATCTTATTCTTAGGAAACCTTGTGGTAAAATTTCCTCCTGGTTGAGAGGGATCACGTCGTGCCCTCTTCTTCCCCTTTGCTTCTCTATTTTTCCCCTTCTTTCTTTCCGCTCACCTCCCTCCCTCTGTTAACCAATCACACTCCTTCCTCGCTTCCGTAAGGAGTATTTTCCGCAAATTAATTTTCCGGGCGTGGAATAAAGCGTGAAATTTACTTACTCCGAAAGGCGGAAAGGTAACCACAGACCACTCAAGTCCGCGCACACACTTATCTGATGCACACAAGTAAATCCCTTATACCTGTAAGTAGAAGCATCACAAGGAACTATTGACCCAGCGAGACTCCATCAATACACAGTGACCATGAGAACCAAGCCATTCCAGTAACACACCCGGAGTAGCCGCCTAACAAACCCCAGCGCTTAACTAACACCACCAACGCGCTCCATTCACTAAGGCAGCAACCTTGTAAGATTAACGCCATAAATAAGGAATGACATCGTCCCTACAGTGCCAACGTCGCCATCTGTGCCAACAAAGAGCAGCAGCCTCCAGGCACTCCCGGCCACCTGCGACACGCTGCAGCTGGCGGGTGATGTAACTGTCTGAGGGAAGCAACGGACACGCGACAAGAAGGTGAAGGAAAGCAGATTACGAAGTAGCGAAGATGAATGAAGAAGATAAAAGGACCTAAGGTGATTAGATGTGAAGGATGAGGATGTCAGGATCTAACAAAGAGGAAGAGACGGAGGTGAAGAAAGTCTCAGCATAATTGATTATAATATGAAAGCTTTAATTAAAACCATATTCTCTTCACACAAAAATACGTGTTTATTGGAAGAATATAAGACGAACATGAACGCGGAGAGAAAGAGAGCAAATGCATTTAAATAAATCAAAAGCTTATTAAAGAAGGGAGTTCTCTTTACTCCTTTTCTTGTAATTTCTTTCTTTTCATTCCATCCTTCCAAATTCTCGACTAAAAGGAGATTTTTACCCCACAATTTTACCTTTCCTTATGTGAATTTCTTCTCTTGATGCTTTCGACACTACCGTCATCTAACAAGCTCTCTCTCTCTCTCTCTCTCTCTCTCTCTCTCTCTCTCTCTCTCTCTCTCTCTCTCTCTCTCTCTCTCTCTCTCTCTCTCTCTCTCTCTCTCTCTCTCCCTTTCTCTCGAATCCTGTGTTGCAAGTCAATCTTTAATCTTTTAATTAAACTTTTGTTTCCCTCCCTGTAGGTCGAGCCTCTCCTCCACGTCCCGCTTCTCTGCAGCCTATCACCTCAGGAACTATGAACACGAGACGAGAAGAAGGAGAAAGACAAAGACTACGTAGGGTAATCGTACAAGCACTGAAAATGAAAGGGGAAGAATAAAGAGAGAATGAGAAAGCCAAGAAAACGAGTGGGAGAAGACGAAGGAAGATGTGATGAGGAGAAGAAAGGCAAGAGAGAAATGTCAGAGAAGCCACAAAGGACGAGGATAAGGACGAGGACGTGCAGGAGAAAGGAAGGCATGAGAAGACAATAATGAGGAACAAGAGAACACAGACGGAACAAACGGATGGCAAAAATAAGTGTGCTTTTTATTTTGTGCACAGCAGGCATATCCGCTGGCACGGTTTGCATATCATTAATATTATGGCGCAAATACAATTGATATTTACCCTATTTTCAACCTTAACAATTCGTCCTTTGTGTCATTTGTTTGCTGAATTACGCATGTTGCTCCCCCCACTCTCTCTCTCTCTCTCTCTCTCTCTCTCTCTCTCTCTCTCTCTCTCTCTCTCTCTCTCTCTCTCTCTCTCTCTCTCTCTCTCTCTCTCTCTCTCTCTCTGTGTGTTTATTCAGCATTTCCCTTCCACTTCACCATAAGTTATCACAACGCTTCTTCCGCTTCGATACCCCGGCACCTTCTGATCTTTGCTTCTTTCTTTAAACTTTGTCTTGAGTTTGTTTCTCTCTCTCTCTCTCTCTCTCTCTCTCTCTCTCTCTCTCTCTCTCTCTCTCTCTCTCTCTCTCTCTCTCTCTCTCTCTCACAAATTGCAGGCCTCATCCCTGCCTCTCACCCTCCATTCCTCTCGCTCAAAACAACACCATCGGAGAAGTCCAGTGGCCATCGTACAAGTGACCTTCTCTATTTGCTCTTCACTCCTCCACCCCCTTTTTCCTCTTCTTTAGTTTCCTCCACTTTTCTTCGCTTTCTCCCGGCTCTGCTCTCCTCCCGCGAGCCACAGACGGCGGCACAGGACACCCACAAACCCGCACTACCGTCGGCTTGATCGCTCTTCAGCTCCATTGGACAGACTAGCCGCTGAGAAAAAGGAACAAACTCTCTCCACTTTCAACGTTGCTCGATTCGCAGCGAACACAGTCAACTTCGCCATGATTTTAGTTTTCATTTTTGCCGCGGTAGCTTTTGATGCTTTTGTGGTTCGCTGTAGGACTTCTGCTGTGCTTGTGCTTGTAATATTGTTTTTATTGTTTGTGGTTTCCAAGTTTGTGTGTTCATCTGTTTTGCAGTTTATTTCATCTCTGAAAGCTGAAGCGATTTGCCTTTTAATCATTCTGCCATATCAAATTGGAATATAATGATCCTGATCAGTGAATAGAAATTAATTATTTCATGCAGGATAAGTAATTAATTATTTGAAGGCGTCAAGTACATTACTCGTGTCATGTATTGCAACACCTTTTTTTCATATTCATATTCTAAATGGTCTTTTCTAGGTCACTGTAACGTTTAATTGCGGGGCAGCAAATGTATATTCTCATATTTTTTTCCCGTCTCAGGCACGTGGGAAATTACTGAGGATTCATAGCGTATTCCTTCTTTTTATTTTTTTCTCATGTCATATTCAGGAGGAAGCAAAAGACACGAGAGCAACACGCGTCACATATTTCAGCGGGAAGAGTGTGCGAGGAGTGAGGGAGGCCTCACCCGTAGCCAGGCGGGAAGCAGCCTCTTGGCGGGCGATGGCAGATGCCCGCCAGGCTCAGGATGACTCGTTTCTTGCAGATTTGTTTGAAATAAATTGAAGTATATAACTCCTCGCCTACTCACTTCGCTCGCAAAAGAAATATTTAAAGATTTAATGCTGTCTCTGTTTCATCTAGGCAATCTTTCCGTAAGAGGAAGTTTTCTAAGACACTTCACGAACATTAATAAGATTTGGCAAAATTACATTTCCACAAATTCTTAATATTAAATCTTGACTGTGAAGCCTTGGCTTCGTTTTAACAAGGACGCGCATCCCCAGGGAGTGGCGCACACTCCAGACACTGGTAACACATTCCTAAATACAATGCCGCATATGGTCACACTCCATTCACGGAGGTTCATTCACCTTTAAACTTTCCTAACGTCCATTAATTTGCTTGAGTTTTTTTTTAGTTTCCATTCAGTGAGAGCAGCCTTTATAGTTTGTATTCAGCCCTTGGGAGCCTTTGCCGCTTGTAAGAACTCTTTCTGTCTCATTTCCTGGCCTTGAGCACCGCTTCTGCCGCGCGCCAGCTTGGGCCCTGCAGCGATGCCCTCATAAAAGCTATTTAACTTTGTGCTGAGTCGTTTTTGGTTGAATATTTTTGATGTCGACTTGGAAATGAGATTGTTACCTTCTTTCTGTGTAGGAAGAGTGCTGCCGGTGGGAATGAAGGTTGTCTTGAGGGGGCGCGGCGGGGGGAGGAGGGGCAGAATGGGGCTGTGAGGGTTCGCGCTACGAAGAGTAAATGGGAGTAAAGGGGAAAGGAAACAAGGGAAGTGCGAGGAGCGAGGGACGGACTGCATTGTACTCGTGTTCCTGCAAGCGTGGCAGGCAAGCCCACTTCTTTATTAGTTCAGGTAGAATAACTTCGAGACTCACAGAAACAAATACTTAGTTTAGTTTCCTCCGGTAAGTGTTTTAAACATAACGAAATTTGCTCCAACTTTCCGAAAAGTTACAACTGACTTTGTGTTCATCTGAAAACAAAAGGTGTGAGTGTCTACTGCACGGAATGGAGTTTCAAACATCATGAATACAGAAACCAAAAAAAGGTATACACATATTCCAGTCCCCTTGAAATGGTACTAACTTTTTACAGGGCCAAAGAGAACAACAGAGGGGCGCCGGACTCAAGGCCAGAAAGGAATAGGGGTAGAGAGGGGAAAAGTGTTCGCGACCCCAAAAGGTGATTAGGTTCTCCAAGTTTTTCGGTGGCCTCGTTTCTTCCGGGATAATTTGGGTCACACCACTACTGTTTGTCTTGCTCCTCTAAATGGCCTTCAGTGTTCCAGTTTTTAGGTGGTGAAGTTAGTGGTCGAGTAAATTCTAAGTAAGAGTTGAATTTTGTATATACGCGAGGGAGTCATGAATTAAGCCTATTTACTAAGCATTACATTACACGGACACACAGTCTCCGAAATTTAAGAACGTAAAAAAAATAATACACTTGAAAGCCATTAAGAACACACACACACACACACACACACACACACACACACACACACACACACACACACACACACACACACACACACACACACACACAGATGACAAAAAGCAAGGTATGAAAAAATAAAAAAAGAATCCCTGGAGCAGCATTAGCGAGTCACCTCCCGTGCACAACAAAGCGCCCTCGACTGCATCTCTCCGCCAAGACGAAAAACTTTGACACTGAGCGAAAGTTTATCGAAAAAATGCAGGACCGAAATGAAGCGACACATTGGATCTGGAAAGAAAGTCTTCCAGCCCACCAACTGAGGGGGAGGAGGAGAACGACGACGACGACAACGACGACGAAGAGTAGGAGGATAGGAATGGACGAACACCGTTGGAAGGAAAAGGTTAATTTTGGAACGAAAAGGAAAAAGAAATAAGAAAGAAAGAGTGAAGGAAAGAAGAAACAGCGGGGGTCGAGGAACTGGAGGGAAGGACTGTAACAAAGCAAAAAAAAAAAAAAAAAAGGAAAGCAAACTTTTACAACGACTCATGAGGACAACGTTAGGAGGTAAATATAGCAGCAAATAATTGATCCCCTCTCCCCCCCCCTCTCTCTCTCTCTCTCTCTCTCTCTCTCTCTCTCTCTCTCTCTCTCTCTCTCTCTCTCTCTCTCTCTCTCTCTCTCTCTCTCTCTCTCTCTCTCTCTCTCCATCACTGCTACCATCATGACCACCACTACTACCACCATCATCAATCACCACAAGCACAAAGGGACAGCAGTAACAGCAGACCTCAGCAGCAGCAGCACCACCACCACCACCACCAGCAGCAGCACCACCACCACCACCACCACTACCACCACCACCGACAACAACGACAACAACAACAACAACAACAACAACAACAACAACAACGAACACAAGAGGAATGGTCAAGAGTCAGGTGGCGAGTCACAACACAAATGCAAAAAGCAAATGAAGCAAATGAAAGGCAAACTTAAAGTCATCGACCAGAGAACTATTAAAAGAGTCCTAGAGGCAAATGGAAAACGTGTGCACAGCAGCAGCAGGAGGAGGAGGAGGAGGAGGAGGAGGAGGAGGAGGAGGAGGAGGAGGAGGAGGAGGAGGAGGAGGAGGAGGAGGAGGAGGAGGATGTGTAAGAGAAGGAGAAGCAAAAATAAGAGCAGGAAATGGAGGGGACCTTTAGCAACTGTGAGCCGCGGAAAGCGAGACCAATGTATTCCCACACCTCGCCTGACGTGATAAACGACTCCAGACACTTGAATCAACAAAGACGCGTCGGAGAATGAAAATAAGAGGGAATTACGAGCCCAAGAACTCTAAATTTCTCCCATAAACACTGGAGATTTATCCGCTTCGCCGCCGCAGGACACTTAAGTAATGACCGCCAGGAGCGACGACCGCCGAAGGAGGGCGTCGTTCAAGCGATGCACGACTCATTGTCACTCCTACTCGCACCGCTGAGCGAGAGGCAGCGGGACGAGTTATTGGGAAAAAATGGAAACATGTTATTTTTCCTCTTCTTTTCCCGACAAGGCCCAGGAGGTGAAGAAGGAGGAACGTCACAACGATGATGGATGAGAGAATGGCCACGCTCACCTTCCTCCCTCTTCCCCCCGCTCTCTCTCTCTCTCTCTCTCTCTCTCTCTCTCTCTCTCTCTCTCTCTCTCTCTCTCTCTCTCTCTCTCTCTCTCTCTCTCTCTCTCTCTCTCTGTCGGCCACACTCGATTTGTCTCCCGGATCGAGCGGCTTCCTCTACCCCCGTCAATCCCGCCTCCTTATTCCTCTTCGTCCCGTGGATGTTTTATGCAGCCTTACCAGAAAAAATGAAACCTTTACCTGCCTTTCCGTCTGTTCTTGTCCGCATCCACTTCGTATTCGTTCTATTCTTCTTTTAAAATACTTGTGTTCTTGGCTTTCGATTTCCTTTTCTTCTTCTGACTACATTTACACTCACGCAGTCTTCCTTTCCGTTGTCCTTCTCAATTTGTTCCATTTTCCTTTTATATTTTCCTCCCTTCTCTTTCTGTGGCTTCCTGCTGCATCGGATTTAAGAAACAGCGTCCGAAACCAGATTCCACCCACTTCTTTTTCCCCTCAGCGATCAAAATACTTCAACTCTGACCTTTCCGGTACCTGTCAATTCGGTTCATCCATTTTTCGAACACATTTATCCTCTCTCTCTCTCTCTCTCTCTCTCTCTCTCTCTCTCTCTCTCTCTCTCTCTCTCTCTCTCTCTCTCTTTCATCATACCATCAATACAAACGTCACGGCGAGGCAAATCTCCATCATATTATCCCAAATGAATGATTTTTCTTAATTTTTTCATCGTTAAACTCATTGTTTGTCAAAAAATAGCTTCATTCTTAATTCCAAACTTTCATCATTATTCGACATTTCTTATCAAAACTCCAAACTCCTTTCCTTTCTTTTAACCTTCTCGCCATCACCGATCGTTCAACCTCAATTCCCTACCCTCGCCACCCCCATTAGGCCCACCTGCTCCCGTTTTCCGCCCCCCACGCCCTCCCACACCCCCTAAAATGCTTCTAAACCCGGCGAGAGGAAGCACAAGCATCAATATCCGAGGACCGCTTGCCAATAAGTTAAAGCAGACGGGAACACGCTTCAAGAGGGACGCTCACACACACACTGGAGATCTAGACGTTATTATACTTCGATTTTGTGAGATTTCGGGCTCATCCTCTCGCCTTTGATCCACGTAACTCCATTTCTACCAGTTCTAAGACCAAAAGTAATGACGAAATTATGAAATACTGATGCTACACTAAAATTATTATAATCTAAATGCCCTATTGGTATATTAGTTTGTCAATTCCCACGCTCTCTTTCTTGTTCTCGTGAAGGAGCACACAATATTGCTATTTATGTCCATTGATAGTCCATTTTTAGCCACAGACCAAATAGCATTTTTGCCAGTAGGATATATATTAACGTGTTGTAAAGCAAGTGACATGATAGTCTTTCCCTCATACTCCTTATTGACTTCGGTGTTCAGGTGTGTCTATAGGTATAATACTGAGAAGGCAATGTGAAAATGGCCCGTTCTTTTATCGCTGAAGTGGAAGGTTAATCATTGAAGATGCAGGAAGGCGCGATGAGAGGTCAGGTCAGTTCGCTTCCCAGGGAGATTGCATGTGAAAAAGAGAAAAGGTCAGACGGTCGATGCAGAGGTCACAGGTTCGAGTCTGACGTGTGCTCAGGGTCAAGGTTCACAGCGAGCAGCAGCAACACCTCGACTCGTGTGTAATGCAAGTGGTAATTGTACGATAAATAGCTGTCATTTCATTAATGTTTTTTATAATAATTACCACCAGTCAGTGATGGTAATGTTATTGCTTGGCAAAATCTAGAATACGTTGCAATGAGCAAAACCTTTGCCGATAATGGTTGTAATTATAATGGTCACCATAACACACTGATATATTGTAAGAGCAATAAACTCCAGAGTACTCTGCGTAATCACAAACTCTGTGATTCCTTGTATGATTGAAACACGGAGGTAATACAAAGGATCAAAAGACTGTTGAAAAAGAAAAATTACCAAATCCACTCGTCAATATACTGAAGAAATTGCCGCTACGAGAGTCCATCGCCGATTATCAGAAGCCGCAGAATACGTGCAGCAATCACACACGCAGCTCGGAAACATGCAAGGATTCATACATAACAGAAACAGGACAGTCTATCGTCTTCAGTACAATTACTTAAACTGGAATAAAATTATCGCTCAAGTCATGAATCTTATGCATCAAATTAATTGAAATTCTGCAGTGGTTGTTAATTCGTTCCCTGCTCGCACGTGGGAGCACGAGGAAACAGAGATGCTGCTGAGTATATACATTTATGAAGAGTGTCGCGAGTGAAACAGAACATAATCTCACAATAAATCATGCGGCGTAACACAATACATTCCTTCAAGACGCCACATGGAACGCACACTCCTGGATGCAGACGCCAGCTGGCATGAGATGCTGCGCCGTAACTATTGCATTTCGGTCCGCCATAAGGTTTACGAATAGACCAACTGGCACGAATCACAGGACCTTCTCTCTCTCTCTCTCTCTCTCTCTCTCTCTCTCTCTCTCTCTCTCTCTCTCTCTCTCTCTCTCTCTCTCTCTCTTGACAACAGAGCTAAATATTTTTAAAGTTCAAAACGCTAACATAAATAAATAAAAGCTGGAGGACTTTGAAAACCTCCTGAGAGTAACGGGAAATACACTGAGCGGACGTGGGAAGCAGCTGGCAGCCATTAGCGCAGTGAGTACTCGTCTATTGGCATGTCAGACAATAGTATCAGTACAGCTGTTATCACCTGCTGGCCCACGTTCCACAAGTAACAGGTCCCGGACTGTGCTAAGGGAACTGTCCACGTTTTAAAATATATTCCCGTAATATGAAGTAACAAACTGCTCCAAAAATATCTACATCACGCCTCGCCACTGTTCCTGTCACGCGTGACAGCTTCCAGCACCTGACGGCCAGGTGTTCCGTGTCACTGCGTCTGACTGGCAGAAAATGACAACGAACGAGATAATTACAGGTAGCTGTGTGAACAGATTAAAATGGTGTCACGAGGGACGTTGAAATATATTTGTGCATTGACAGGTGTTTGCCATAATAACGGATGTATCAATAGATAAAAGTGTTTTTGACAATCTGCATTCGGTGTTTTTAAACCTACAGTTTTATTTCACCAGGCGTGAGATTAAGGTGTCATTATTGCGAATTATTACTCCACCGCAATGTTTGTGAACTGTATGAATATATTACAATTGTGTTTTCTGTGCTTGAATTATAAATTTTGTTATTGTTATTATTATTGTTGCGCCCCGAATGGGGGTGTGGGGGGTAACGGAGGAAGTTATTGTCTCCTTAGCGGATCCCCAAACCTCCTCGCGGTTGAATCCGATCAGCCGCTTGGCGTGGTATGACACTGCCCCGACACTTCTACCTGTTGTGTCAGGCTGGGCATTATCTCCTAGAACCCCGGAGGGAATATAACCATGTAAGACAAGCGAGTCGCAGGGGTGCGGAGGCACTGAGGAGATCCTGGAGGCAAAGCAGAGCAGTTAGTGATACCGTAGAGGTGTGAGAAAACGGAGCGAACACCTCAGCTTGGTGGTGGGTAATGATGATGCGAGGCGAAGCGTTTTGAGCATCCGGCCTCAAATACCAGGCCCCGCCTGCTCCTGTGATAGCAGCAGCAGTTGTAATAGCAGCAGCAGTTGTAATAGCAGTAGCAACAGCAGTAGTAGCAGTAGTAGTAAAAGCATTATCTCCATTACTAAATACAAAGTTCTTCACGCATAAGAGATAATACCGTCCCAACATCCTTTACCTACCTTTCCCTCCCCTACCACCCCTTGCCGCCCCATACCCCCAATGCTTCCCCGCGACGTCTGCGGTACCTTGTGTACGACTGGGCGCGACGGTGCGGAATGTACGGCGCGTGCAGAATTCCAATAAGGGAGACGTGGCGAGGTAATATACTAGCAGCAACTCACTAATGAAGATGAGACGACGACAAATTTGATAGTCTGAGCCTCGCACCTCCCCATCCTCCTCCTCTTTCCTCCCTCTGTTTGTGGAGTAGTTAGCGGTGCAGGAAGCATCCTCATGATCCCTCAGTCTGATTCTCCTCCCTAAAGGAAAGTCACTCCTTACGCCTGAATAGTGAGAGCTTGTATCAAGGCCGCCCATCTTTGGTTCGTAGTATGAGCGTGGTGGGATTCTTCACGGTCACCACTCCTTCCCTTCTTTGATCAAGCGTGGATGTAAGGAAACCAGCTGTCTTATAACGTTAATGTGCCCTATATGCGATAGGTTCTTCATTCTTCCATGCTTTATTCTTCCTAATGAGAGCATAAGGAAATAACACTCCTTCTCTTCTTTGATCAAGCGTGGATGTAAGGAAACCAGCTGTCTTATAACGTTAATGTGCCCTATATGCGATAGGTTCTTCATTCTTCCATGCTTTATTCTTCCTAATGAGAGCATAAGGAAATAAGGGAAGCTGCAAGAAGCCGTGACATGTGGCAGTTCCTGTGTAGTGGCATGCATGTTGTAAGAGCTTACACCTTTCATTCCTGATCGTCACTCTCCTTCCTGCTACAAGAGAGGAGTGTTACCTGAGGATCTATACACTCTGGATGTTAATAAATTCGTGACAAGGATTTCACGGTCACATCTTCACTCTCCCTTCCGCTAAAATGGATATTTGAGTGTCATCATGTCCTATCATGAAGACGTGGGTATTTCAGGCTGCCACACCTTCATCCTTCATAGTGATGGAGTGGATATCTGAAGGTTCCCAATCTTTCATCCTTAAAATGTGGGTTTTTGAAGGCGATCTCCTCACCACGTTCCCTTCCCACAGGCCTTTTAAGCTGCCTTAGACTCTGGGGTTGTGGTGAAATATGATACACATTATTATAATATATTATCCACGATTCCCCCTCTGACCCTTTTCGTTCGATATTAATCATATTATATTTAACGCTCGGGCTAAACTGGTTAAAAGAAGGACTTTTTTTTTTCACATCAAATGAAATAATATTTTTTTCTCTAGATTCAGCTGAAACAATTGCACACTGACAAACATCATTGTACATACACGACATTGTTTTTAATCTCTCAGTTTTATTAGCTCTAACACGTGATCGTAAAATATTTTTCGATAATAAAGTTTTGTAATTAAATTAAATGACACTGACAGAGGAATCTAATTACCCAGTTAATGTCCCTGTCACGTTGTTTCCAGAGCCTTAATCGTGTAAGGCTTAATGATTATGTATGACGCTTCACTCAGCGACCTCTGAAACAATTAAACCCACACTCAATAAGCACATATTTTACCATTAATTCACCGGACCGTTCAACTGACCTCAGCGATGACGGCTAAGTAACAACCAAACACACCGATAGGAGAGATCAGCCAATTACCTTCTTCTTATTACTTATATTAACTGAATTTTGAGATTAATATCGGTGGCGTCATTTGCATAATCAGATGCCGCCCTAATATACGCAAATGAGATCCCCGACCACAGCCGTGATTGATGTAAGCTGATAGGCGAACATTAGGCTACTGGGGCGAGGAAGATGTAGGAAGAGGCAGGGAAGGGCAGCAGAGAAAGGTGAGGTCTGGTTGGATGGTGTGGAGCCATGTGACTGCCTGATAGATGAGTGAAGGGATGTAGAGGAAGCAGAAAAGGGACATGTGAAGCGCCAATAGCGAGGAAGGGAGGAAGGCTGGACAGCACGGGCGGTTATGGACCTGGGAGAGATATGACGCCACACTAAAGAGGATAGGGACATAAGATTAACAGGTACAGGACGGGCAGGGAGGCAGGATAGAAGGATTACGAACATTTCAACGCGTCATTGGAGCTAAGCTGACCCTACACTCTGAAAATGTTAACGTGTACATACATATTTTTCTTCCCTGGTAAATTTTTGTTTTGTAGTCCTCGACTCATCTTGTTTACAATGGAAAAGATGCAAATAAAACACAGCTGGACGGCTGGCATGGCTGGCTAGATGGAATTCGGATCTGAGAAAGGAAAAAAATTGACATCTAGCGGTGAAAAAAAAAAAAAAAAAGTAGACAGACGACACATTGTAGAGAAAGTGTACTTAACTTTGTCGGCGTAATGAACATGGTTCAATTATAGCACACAAATAATTAACATAAACAGTGCCCTCACCTGTCCATAATGAGGTGGCCAGGAATAAGGAGTGCAGCAAGACTACGAACACTAATTTGGGCGTCCGTGTATGCCATCCGTCCGTGTGTCAGTTTATAAGTGCTTGTGTTAATTTGATGTGTGCGTCCGTGTTAAGGCTGCACGTGCTTACTCTTCTGAATTATTCTGGTCGCCTCCCTGTCCGCCTCGCAAGTGCGCCGCCAGACATGGAAAATGATGAACGATATGGAGTTTTATTTTATGCATAAACTGTCCTCTCTTGCCTCAGAAAGCGACGTTAACCTGAGGCATGCGCCAACACTAGATTAAACAAGACAAGGAATGAATAGCGCAATGTGAACGTAAAGCTTCACATATTTTCTCAAGGGGACGTCCTCACATCCTTTTCCTTTCATACTTTTAAGCCTCTGAGTGTATGCGAGTGTATATCCCATATTTTGCGAAGTCACAGGAGGGAATGTATAAAGTTGATCTTCGAGCACACCACTGCTCTCCTCTTCGCCTCCATCACGCTGACGCCGCTCACAACTACAGCTTCCCTACGGTTCTACACCAGTTCCCAAAATCATTCTTACCCCGGTTCCTCAGTACCCAATATCCTGCTGTCGACTCGGGCACTCCCTCAAGAGCCTGATTCCGATCTGGAGCAGCTGACCGGATATTGAGGAGCGAGATAACAAAAACAGGTCTTGGCGTACAGTAAATGAAGGTGTCCAGTCGAACAGAGCTGCCTGTATGCGCAGATATGAAGCCAGGTCAGGGAGGCGAGGAGGTACTGAGATGCGTAGGCTTGGAATTAGAGAGCAAAATGTGTGAGATTTTGCTAGCAAGGATTAAGAGGATATGTACACTGGGGAGGAGTAAGAGAGGGCGATATGTGTGTACAGAGGTGGATGGGGAAAAAAAGGTACGTGTGTGTACGGAAGCAGAAAGGAGGTAGGATGGGACAGGAGTCGTATACAAGGGGAGGGGAGTAGAGAAGTGGGATTGGTGAAGGGGGATGGAGGGTTGTTTATTGGAAAGGGCACGACAGAACAAAAAAATCAGGTTTCCAATTCTAAAGCTCGAACTTTTAGGTTTTTCCTTCCGGTCGATAACCGTAACAAAAAGACTCCGTTTGGCCCGCTGCACCCTTTCCTTGCCTCACATTCCTCATGCCCCCGCCAGTGCCGCCGCCACAGCGCCACATCCCTCACCCCTACAGCCTATAACACACCCGAGGGAGGCCTCGGGGACGGGAGCAGGGAAGCACGGTGACGCCAGGAAGGTGTCTCAAGGGTATAAGTTGCACACGTAATGATGCAGGGAGGGATTTATTGAAGCGTGCAATCCCGCCTTCCTCTCTCTCCCTCACAGGAATGCAGACTGGTGAGTGAGGTTATGGCTAAGTGAAACAGCGTTGGTAAAACAAGCACACTTTTCCTCTTCCTGAAAGGGAGTAACAGAGCTAACATAGAAAAAAAAATAAAATAGGTCAAGTAAAAACGACCGCAATAAATATTTTCTTGTTGGGATAATTCCAAAATGGAGGTGAGTTGTGGCAGGAAGCTTAGTCGTGTCATTATAGGAATATTATGCAGTCGGAAGGAATTTCACGTCCCATACATTCCTTGGAGTATTTTCATTAAGGTTTGCCAGGATTCTCCTCCTACAAGTCTCTTCCAGTGCAGCCTTTCTTCTTCCCTTCACAGTCTCCTCCCAGTGGTCCCTTCACCTCACTACCCCCTTCCCTTCACACTCTCCTCTCCATACTACTTTAGACCAACAGTACAGCTTCCTTCTCTCCCTTCCTCTTACTTCAGCACCGTATTTCTTCAGTTACTTCTCTCGAAACATTCCTCATCTTTTTTATTTTCCTCTTGAATCAATACCTCCCTACTCATTTATACCACATTCTTCCTTTTATCTTCCCTATTGCTTCTCCATTATCCTTTCCTCCTTCACCCAACACAATACTCTTCATTTTCTTCATCACAGTCTTCTCTAATGCGCCTTACTTCAGCCACACACTCCTTTCCTTCCCATTCCCTCTCTCTCTCTCTCTCTCTCTCTCTCTCTCTCTCTCTCTCTCTCTCTCTCTCTCTCTCTCTCTCTCTCTCTCTCTCTCTCTCTCTTGACCACTACTGATGTTCTTATCTCCTTCACTTCCCTATCCACCTGAACTCCTCTTTCTTCGTCCTCTCTCCTACTCATCATCTCCTCTTCCACTTCCTCTCTTTCCCTTATCATCACCCCACCACCACAACCATCACTAACACCTCCTCTTCTTCCTCCACCACCCTCTATTACTACTTAACCCTCTTTTCTCCTCCTCCTTCCAACACTGCTCGCTCTAACTCTAATTCCTCTGCATAAAAGAGGAAAATTTTCGAGTTGTATCCTTTCTTGCACCCATTCCTTCCATACCTCCAAATCTCTCTCTCTCTCTCTCTCTCTCTCTCTCTCTCTCTCTCTCTCTCTCTCTCTCTCTCTCTCTCTCTCTCTCTCTCTCTCTCTCTCTCTCTCTCTCTCTCTCTCTCTCTCTTTCTTTCTGCCAAACCGTTCTTGCCTCTCGCTCCCTCCCACTCTCTCCAATTTGTAGTCTGCCTTTCTTTCCTTCCTCCATCACTCCCCCCTCCGCCCCTCACTTCTCTACCTCTGCTCTTGGAGAAAACACATAAAGATCCCAGAGCACCAGTGCCACATTCTGATGGAGGAAAAAAATATTGCAATAATAACTTGGTCAGGGCAAAATAACGAGAAAATACGAAATACGTTCATACAGAAACGGAAGACTGGAACACAGAAACGAAGGTTAACAATTGAAATATTACGTAAATTAAAAAAAAAAAAAAAGAGAAAAATGAATGAAAAATGTACGTATTCTTGGAGCTTGCAAAAATCACCAAACGGAAATATTACTTGAAATAGATAAAAAGAAATTATACAACAAAAATATCAAGAAAAATTTATATATTCAGAGTTCGCAAAAATGTTAGCAAATATAATTTCGTCTTTCACCTCATTTGAGAATCGGCGAGTGTGTGGAACGACAAGTGTTGACAGCAGTGGCGGAGCAAGACAGGTGTGTTGGTAATTACGAATAAAATTGCCACACTCGTCTTACCTGAAATGGGAATCCAAATATACGAGACAAGCACGGAATGGCGAGAGAGAGAGAGAGAGAGAGAGAGAGAGAGAGAGAGAGAGAGAGAGAGAGAGAGAGAGAGAGAGAGAGAGAGAGAGAGAGAGAGAGAGAGAGAGAGAGAGAGAGAGAGAGAGCGCATGAGCAAGACAGATGGAGACAGAAATAACGCTGGAAATAAAAAAAAAAGACATATAGGGCAAACAATACAGCAAGAAACACACACAAACACACACACACACACACACACACACACACACACACACACACACACACACACACACACACACACACACACACACACACACACACACACACACACACACACACACACACACACACACACACACACACACACACACACACACACACACACACAAGCAAAGTAAGAAAACTGCCTCAGTCCTTCCCGCACATGTATACCGTCCACTCCCTCTGAGGGCAAGCGCGTTACTCTCTCTCTCTCTCTCTCTCTCTCTCTCTCTCTCTCTCTCTCTCTCTCTCTCTCTCTCTCTCTCGCAGCGGTGCTCCAATATCGACCATGTCTAGGTAGCTTTCATTTCCATCTGTGTCCGAGAATAGTGGAAAGGATCACATTAAGACGAGTTTTAAGAAATAGCCACGTGGACCCAAAGATAATGCAAACGTAATCCAGCACGAAAAAAGTAATATATAATTATTTAATTAGCATGCAATATGGCGTAGTCAAAGCCACACCACACAACCACCTTCACAAATGAGAAACACCTAAACACAGCCCACAAGTCATGTGCGAGGCGCAGAAGGGACATTTTCAGCGAGATCAATACAGCAACAAATAACACAATTATCAAATTAGCCTCACTTCTAGGCGAGTCTCGTATACGTATGGCAGAGGGTCTGTTATTATCGTACTTTGCGTGATGTCGTCGTTGTAAAACTCTCGCGTCGCGTGTTTGCACGCTATTTTCGGCAGCAGCTCGCAAAGGCTTTGTTTGGCCTCCTGTGTGTGCGTCGCTTTGCAAAGTTTACTAATCAAAGCGGGAGAAACCGCGAAGTTGTGAAACACAGCTGCCTCATCTTGTCTTGTATGTCCCATGTCTCATCCCCGCTTGCAAAACTCTGTTACCGTCCACAAAATTAGCAGAAGCAACAAAACAAGCACACGAGGAGGGGTACTAACACAAGCAGAAACAACACAAGAGCGAAGATGATAATGACTGACGCAAGATAAACAACAAACTATAAGACAACAAGAACTACAACCATATTGGGAATTCTCTCAGCCACCAGCGCAGCACAAACCAGCCCACGCTTTCTTGCCAGCAAGAAAACCTTTCGTTACTCTTGGGATTTACTCGTTACTCTCAGTAAAGGGTTAGGACACGTGCTCTCACAAGGGGAAAGCAGATTAAGGTGCTTACGTGGGGCGACAGGTAAGGGCAAGCAGGTGATTCTGTGTGTCAGCAACGTGAGTGTGATGGGTTTAAGGCCACACCTTGCCGTTTACCTCCACGCGTCCTCCCCTTGTCGAGGCGTGAAATGAGAGCGGATGTCAAGTGCCTCAAGGGTCGACACGGTCGTGTGAGATTTGGCGAGCACGAGGTGACGCTGGTGAGCTGAGGCGGTGTGATGGGAGGAGAAATGGCGCGGGGTGTAGAATAAAGTAGGTGGAATAAGACAGACGATATGGCATTTTCGCAATACTTGTCTGTTTTAAGTTGAGTTTGTTACTCGACAAGTGTACCAATTAAGATCACGTGTCTCTTGTTGGTACCACAGGAGTCTTATAACACCTGGTGACCTCTCATTGTCAGCAGCTGGCCACACTCTCTAAGGAAGGCACCAAGATTGCCTCACACCACAAAGTCTACAAAGATAACGGTAACACAAGATCGCAAACAGCGGCCATTCCCCGAAGACGAGACAAACAACCGCCTAAATCACCAACAACACTCCCCACTCAGGCAACACCGCTACGCAAACACCACAACTTGTCATAACTTACAATAAACCACCAGCATTACCACCGAGCATCAGGCACAGCACGCCGCCTCCCTCGCCACCACCACCACCGCCACCTCAGGCGCCGCCGCCGCTGCCTCGCCCGCTCTTGGGTTCAGATGACTTACTTGCCCGAGTCGCGGCTTAATTTCTGAAGTTTTGATTTAGCCTCCGCGCGGCGGGCTAGAGTTATGGCGCCTCGTTACCTGAGACACCCAACTCTCCTAACCGCGCGACATTTTTCTTCCTGCTTCGAATTTGTTGAAAGAAATGCGGCAGCCGAGGAAGCGGAAGGAGAAGGAAATAAGCTGTAGGGAAATCAATGGAGAGGAAACAATCGTAAAATGTCCTTATTTACTCCATTCCGGGCGGTCTGGGAAATCAGTAACCTTGTGGACAGGGAAAAATTTAATTCAAAGGGGAAATGAGTAACTTAGAAGTTATAGATACCACTCCATGTTATCATATTATTGACGATATTCTTATTTTACAACTACCACTTAATGGTCACAGTTCAGGCTATAAAACTTGAGGTACAAAAGCTATATTCTGGCCGGAGCCTGAATGCAGCAGGAGCAGGACGCCATCACCTATTCATCCACTCTTGCAGTATTCATGCAAAAGCTATGGCAGGAAGTGAGTTAATTGGAAGCAACTGAGGCTCTGTTTCCAAGGCCAGTTGGTGATGGCCTGCGGAGGAGAGCAGCAACAACGACCACAGCCATTCACTCTCCCCAGCACAGAAGGTGGTGGCCTCAGGTGAAGCAATCAGTTAAGTTCATGTGGTGTATATCAAAGGCAATGAAGACGAAGCTCAAAACAATGAAAGGACAAGTTAAAAATAGCGTCAGAGAGCTTTCCTCGGCCGCAGTGTTCCTATACAATGTCACTATACAGTATTTGAGGAAGCACCTCCCTATACTATCAGCTCCTTATCGCGGCGCCGCCCAGCTGTCCCTCAACACCCACTCCTCTAGCCAGCGATGTCCAAGGGTGATGCGCCCGTCACACTAGATTTTTATTAACTTTTAAAATTCATATTTCACTCCAGTAGCGAGAACCTGACGCACGGGTGAGTCTGCCCTCCGTTATCATATTCGGGCGGACGCAGCGGGCCGACGACTTATTCAAAATTTTCTTGGGAGACTTGAGAGGTAAATAGTCCTTTCTCGATAAGGAAGTTCCGGCGTGTATGAGGAAGGGGATCGTCCGTTTCGTGTCCGAGTTTTACCCAAGTTGTGAGCCCCTAGGGATAAATGGCTCAAAGGAAAATGGGGGAAGGACATGAAAGTTGGAAATTTAATTTAGCGACGTAAATGTAACAAACAGCAGATGGAAGGAAGGGGATGGACGAATGCATGGAAAGAGAAATATATGAAAGTGATGATGAATGCATGAAACAACGAGGAGAAATTAAAAGACTGCGAACGGGAAAGAGAAAGAGGAGGAGGAGGAGGACGACGAGAAGGACCGGAAAAAGAATGAAGAGGAGGAAGGAGGAAGGAGGAGGAGGAGGAGGAGGAGGAGGAGGAGGAGGAGGAGGAGGAGGAGGAGGAGGAGGAGGAGGAGGAGGAGGAGGAGGAGGAGGAGGAGGAGGAGGAGGAGGAGGAGGAGGACACTAGAAGATCTCACGACTTGTTAAAGGAGTCGATCTAATTTTTCTGAAAGTTACGATGGCAAAAAGCTTTTAGTTGCGTCTGAGAAAGGGCTTCCCGTGCGGGGCGTTTTCTTCCCTTTTCTTCCTACGTTCAGGGAATGTGCAGAGTGGGTCCAAAACTTTCCCCTGCCCACCCTTCTACTCGGCAGCAGGGGCAGAACGGTCTCTTTCACTCAACACGTTTCACTCTCTCCTTCACTATGGCTAGGCTTGATATCTCTCTGCCCGCCAGCTGTTACCGCCCCGGAAACAGGTCGGAGCTCACATGGACCGATCTATGGTAAAGCTGAGGCGTCACATACAACACACGCTCCCCACCTCATTGATCAAGGGGTCACTACCCGCTCACTGTCAGGAAAAAAAATCCTTAGCGACCTCAGTGGTGTTCGAACCTATCCTCGTCGACTGGCAGGACGCTTTCCCAGCAGTGAGATACAGTGTGTGTGTGTGTGTGTGTGTGTGTGTGTGTGTGTGTGTGTGTGTGTGTGTGTGTGTGTGTGTGTGTGTGTGTGTGTGTGTGTGTGTGTGTGTGTGTGTGTGTGTTGTGTGTGTGTGTGTGTGTGTGTGTGTGCGTGTGTGTGATGTAAAATCCTACGTATTGATGCGAGAGTACGAGTACTAAATTGGATTTAAAAGTTGCAAACAATGTGAATAGTGTGGGGTGCGTGAGCCTGAGTGTGTGTGTGGGGGAAGTGGGAGGCTGCATCTTGCTACATACAACACCTACAAAAATTACGGAAAGCTTTCCTCATAGTCATGAATCTCCCTCTTCCTAATCTCCAGTTTTTCTTTTACTCCTTCCGTCACTCATGTCACTTGATATTTTTTTTTACTAATTATTCATGGAGTTTAGTCTTGTTTCAAATAACGAACAGAACACAATGGTACG